>NC_137824.1:47515601-47748101 GCF_963921795.1 Nannobrachium achirus | reverse complement strand
ACCGTACAAACTAAATAGTCTTTCCTCAAATAGTTCATCAACCCACCCCACCCCCAGGGCTTGTCTAAATGTTTGCCAGATGTTTACATTTTTGTGTTAAGATGCTTGTATCATGGGACATACAAACAGAGCTTCATTGGTCAACTGCAGTCACTATTCTTCAGGGAAATGGAGGAATGAGGGAACGAGATAAGGAGAGACTCTGAGTCAGGGGCCTTGTCCATGGTAGAGACAGATCCAGCTGTACCAACCAACCCTTTACAACTCCCAACATCCACTCCATCCCATCGCAGATAATTGGAAATTTCAGTTGACTGAAACCAATTATCTACAATAAGAGCTTCTAAATATACTCTGGTATGTTGCAAGAATGGACTCTTACTCCATAAACATCCCCTCCTGCTTCTGATTGAGTACACATCTTTCCTCTCCTTCTTTCAGGCTCTGGCTTAATATAGAGTTGGTGTGTTTGGTAGCATTGGCTGTAAACAAGGATGTGTGACATACCAATGTAAAGGAGCAATTGGATTTCCCCCTGGCATTACTTTACATCAATCAATATAGTTAGCTACACAATTCACAAAAGCTCTGTCTGAGGGAACATCTGACATATTGACTGATTGGTTGACTGTGCAAGAGGCATAACCCATCTGTAGGCCTACATAAGTTAATACTTTCTACCTGACATCCCTCTCATTACAGGCGAATTACAAGAAATGTTGTGAGTTTTTAGATTGGCTATGTTTGTCTTTTTTCGCTATAGGGCTTATAGGGCTCAATCGCTAAGTTGTGTAAGCATAAAGGGGTATGTGTTTCTGACACCATGTGCTCACATTTACCAAGATACTGCAGGATGTCACTGTTGAAGTACAACTGCTATCTGCGTACTAGTTCTTGCTTGATCATCATGTTTTCTCTGTCTATTCCTATTCATATCTTGTCTACATATGTATCAGCACCCCTGGTGTCAAGCAGAACACTTGCTTACAGATGTGTAATTCAAGTGAATGAAGTCACCACCTGTAATAGAGGATAGCTTTTAGAGGATTCTAAATCACAATCACAACATTGACAGCAAAATGCCTGAAATGTAAATAAACATTGTATGCACATGTAAAATTAGGTTAGCTTACCCTGCAAAGAACCATTGACTGTAGATACGTAGTCCACTCAGTCTCATAGGACATGACAAATCCTTCACAAAGAAGTTAGTGTTTGGATTATATTACCCCTCTGTCTATAAAACATTGTGTATCATTTTATTAGGAGAAAGAAGTGCCAACGCTCTACCGGCAGGACAGAGACAGGTGGTGCAACAGGTGAGGTTTTTATTTTTTACATTTGTCATGTTATTTCAATAAACAATTAAGTTAGCCTATACATTTTGTCTAAATCATCAATGTATTATTTTTAAAGGTGAATGGAGAGATCAAAATGAATCCCCAAAGGACAGGAGAGGCAGGTGGTGCAACAAAGCCACAGGTGAGATTATAACAGTGGAAGTACAGTATTACTGTTTGTAATAGGCTATATTATTGTTTGAGATAGGTGGCTATGTCATTATAGCAATGCTCAACAAACGAAGGGAGCGGAGCTTATATGTTTTTGATGTATCATATTAGTAAAAGTAAAATGGAGACAGGAAGTGATGCAACATGCCCACAGGTGAGTCTTATCATTGGAATGCACAGTGCACTTCTTGTTCTTTGATGTACATAGTGGTAATGTCACAGTATATGCTAAGCATTCAGCAACATCATTTATGGTACTATATACTACTTACAGTAGAAGCGAGGGCAGAGGAGGAGGATGCAGATTTGTTCAGTGTTTAATTCAGTTTGTTTTATGCATTGTTGACTGCAGAGATTTTCTTAGTTGTGTGCACATGTGTGCAAAATTGTGCATGCATGCAGGCAGGCACACCACATAGGCCTATACTGTACTGTACCGTATGTTCACTCTTGTTGCAACATTGGTAGTATGTAGTATGTAAAAACAAATTAGTCTCCACTACCCACCAATATTCAAACCAAGCCTATGCTCATGCCTGAGCCACAAAATCAACTTTTTATGGAGTGGACTGAAAATGGTTCAACATATGGTTGCAGTCAATTGGTTGTGTTCTTGGGCACACTGGGAACAGAAGCCTCTGTGGTAGCGGCTAATGAAATTCCTGGTTGTTATCGTGTGACAGTGATGTCACCGTCAGCAGCCCGAGCAGCTGAGGAGTGTGACGGCCAGAGACAATGGATAGCTGTACTGCGTTGTGATCCATTTATTGTCGAGGGCTCCTATCAATGTCCAGACCTCAGGCTGAGGCTCTTCTTACGTCGTCTAGGCTCTGCCCGTCTGCCTTAATGGGCTTCTGGATATTGATTTGACTACATAAAGAGAAGAAGGACTGAGCTTTTACCCTGGTTAGGAAGCACCACTAGAGCCTCACAATGGACCTATAGCGTTCACAGTGGCCTTGCAAGAGACAGGTGAGGGACTGCACAGTTCATGTCAGGTAGTTTATAGAAACAAGCTATCGTCTCTGGTCTGCAACGTTCTTGAGTATACAGAAAGGTTTTTTCAAGTTGATTCATCATGGATGTAAAGTGGAGTATGTGTCTAAAATTGTGGCCTTTTGGTTTGGCAAATTTCCAAACCCATAATGTGAAATGTCACTATCCATTTGCCAGCTGTGAAACAATAGGTGTGCATTACTTCAGTGGGTTAACAAGAGCTGCACATGAGGCCACCACCTCTAGAAACCGGTTCCATTCTTGTACATGTATACATTAGTGTCATTTGGCGCCTTACAAATAACCACAAGATGGCAATGTTCATACTGTATGTTGATAAACAATCATTATGGCTGGCTGAAATGCCACATGTAGGGCTGTCACAATTATTACATAATCGTCTAATCGCAATTATTTGACATAATCACGATTATTTTTCATAATCGTTTCCATGTTGAAAAATGTTCATATATATATATATATATATATATATATATATATGTTACAGTATGTTCAAGAAACCAGTAAAAGTTGTCAAGGAGCACTCGTTTTGACGTTCACCACACACTAATCACCACCAGATGGCGACGTCAGCCACTGGATAAGAGAGTTACGTCACGCTTTGAACTCGCCGCAGACCGGAAGTGTTTACTCTTTATTTACTAGCCTAGCCTAGCCTAGCCTAGCCTAGCCTAGCCTAGCCTAGCCTAGCCATTAGCTCCATTGTAGTCACTTGGACAGGGCGTTTAACGTGCGCTTGCCCAGGCCTTACGGCCTGGGCATAAATATAACGATTGCATTCACCACGGCTTCGTAACTCGCGCGGCGCTCCGCCGGCCGCGCGGCCCTGGCCCGCTCTTCGCGGCCACTCGCGCCTGCGGCGCTCGGGGGCGAAGAGCAGGACCAAGGTCCGCTGGCCTTCGCGCCGCTTGGGGCTTCGTGGACCCAGGGGGGCCTCGTAACTCGTTTGGGCTTCGTGGATACAGGGGGGCTTCGGTAGCCGCTCGCAGTGTCGTGGACAATAGAGCGGCGCACCGCCTGGAATACGTTGTTGTGGCGACCGCTTGCTCCGCCCCGTGCCGCACCACGAGTGCTCCGCGTCTCGAATGTGCTGTTTCTCTAATATACTATGACATATATATATATATATATATATTTTTTTTTAAGTCAAAAATAGTGGAAGCGTTGTGAGCTTGTAGATCGGCTATTCCCATTATCAATGTTCTTTTTTAAGTATAAAGTTGTCAAATATATCAGTAATTTCTTTGTATATTTAGGTTATGTGTCATATCTACCATGTGCAACTTCAAAGCCTAAAAGCCAAACAGAAATGTAATTGTCAACGACAAAAGCACATTTAAATCGTTAATCGTCATGTAAAATGTCATAATTGTGACAGCCCTAGCCACATGACTTGCTAAAAGTAAGGAATGAACATGTAAAGAAAGAAAAGAAACAAAACTATGTACTTCCCATTTTGACAAACCGACCTCTCCATGATTGTCTGTCTCTTTTGAAAGACTGTGGGAGGGGAGGAACTGCCATTGTGTAAAGTTCCTTAATTTCATGCAGCCATTTCACCATCCCTAGCCCTGAGTTTCATGTCCTCAGATATCTTCTATCACTAGGCAGCAGTGCTAGACCTTGTACTGCATTGGATGTGACGTCAGAAAGAAAGGAGAGACAAGGGAAATTCCACCTGTAACCTCACCCCGCCTACATTCTGCCTATTACAATGTGGAGCATGTGACTGGAACATGCCATCTAGCCTTAGCTTGTCCATCAGTCTGCATTGTGTGCTACTGCGATGATGTAAACCAGTTACAGTCAACTGAAAGTTTCACTTGTCAGAGTGATGTTATAATGTAAGTTGTCCAGTGATGGCTTACTTTGTGTTCTTCAGAAGTAACCGTAAGACACAAACCCAACGGTATCACAACCTGTTACGGAAAGTTGATTTAGCTTCTAGTGATGTCATTGTGGTAGAAGATGCATTAGTCACACTGTACAAAGTAACCCAGTTTCAATAGTTGACGTGGCCTTTATAGTTAAAGACGTGATTAATGTGATTAATACAAAATGTATTTTGTTCACCTCTGTGGCATTTTAGCGTTATTAGATTCGAAAAATATATTACTCTTTGTATCTGATGAGTTAATATGTTTACGGTTGACTTGGGATGACAATGCTCTTGTCAAAAAGCATGTTAATAAACAATTGCTCCTGTTTGCACTTTGGTGTGATACTGTGGTAGTTAATGTTTAGTGAAGGCATTTGACCTAATGTTGGATCTACAGTACATAGGCCTACAATAAGCGTGTGGTAAATGATTGTGGCACGGTTAATGTTGTTTACATTCAAATATCTGTTATCTCAAGTAACTAAATATGTCACTGTTGCTGTAATGCTATTTCTCTGGGGTCGATGCTTGAGTGACAAGCTGTCCCTCCCTCGGGCTTGATTTTTGAATTATTAAACTACTATGCGTACAGCCAATGGGTATTATGTTGACAATATGCTTTCAAGGCCTTGTGGCAGTTTGACAATGGGCTTGAGAAAACTAGGTCTGGTAGCTGCAAAATTGCTCTTGACCAGACTTGCTCTTATCCTTCCATCTGTTGTTATATTATGGCTATGGCTAGATGTCAACCTAAAAGCTGAATAGCTGCACAGCAACACAGGCTGAATGTTTCTGTCTCTGCTAACTGTCCAGGGATGATGTAGATTTGTATATTTGGTGTGTGGGTGCTGTGTGTGTGTGTGTGTGGGGGGGGGGGGCAGCATTTCTTCCTTGACCTGCTCCCAGCTTGTATTATCAAAAACTATTTAGTTTATGCTATCATAAAATGCAGTTTCACAGTATGCTGCATTTTGGGTAAAATGTACAGTATTAGCCTGGCGTTGCTCATAATTCCTCACTGCGTATCAGATATTAGTCTGGACTCAGAATTTTCATTTCCAAGGGGTGGGTTAAAAAAATGGCTCTGGACACGATTGGTTAGACCAGACTAATGCTGGGCCCTGATTGGTTCCCCCAAATTTTGGGGGTGAGGAAATGGATTCACAATTGAGCGGGCCAGACCCATATTCACCAAGGGCAAGTTTCTTTGCCCAGGCGGATTGGTCTGGTTCCAGGCTAGAACAGTATCCCCCAGTACTGGCCCACATACTCAAGAAGACACATTTAATGCTATGGAAGTGTCTGAATTTCCTGTGCACACAGTTTGGGCCATATATAAGCCTCAGCTTTGTCAGTTTGAACCGAATGGCACATTGGTCACCTTCATCTTGTGGTCAGTGAGTCACTTCATGTGTACGGGGGCGGGGGGCTTAGTGAATAGATTGCAAAGTCTGCACAGTTGTACACCTCCACACTACTTTGTTGGCTCTGCATGCTCAGTCAGGGCTATGAGTCATGTCAGGTCCTGACTCTGTCAGGGAGGTCATTGGCTGACTCTGGAGAAGTCTGTGTTTTCACAGTGCCTCTGGCTATCTAAAGCACCGTTTCCCAAACACTGGGTGCCCATTTGTGGGTCACGGACACATTTTATGGGTCCCTTAATCTTTTGGTTTCATACATCTTGTTTTTAATGTTTTCTCAAAACATTTTCAAAAATCATTCCCAAAAAAGAAGTAATTTATAATGAATAAATAAAAGAAAGATCTAAGAAATCCCATAAATTAGTAAGTGAGTACGTTTTTCAAATTTCAATGTAAGCACGCCGTAATTGCTAGCCTAACACTTTCATTACTAGTACGCGTGCATCACAGGGACGTTTTGAGTGTTTTCTCTTAAATCTCTGTCCATCTCAGAGGGGCTAATTAAAAGTATTAGCTGCCCTTTCCTGTGCCTCAATCCTTGCTTCCCATGAGGTACACATCTATGCTGCTAACTGTCCTCTGACGGTCTGTTATGAGGGCTTCCCTGTGTTCCCAGCAACTGTGAGCAGCCATCAGCTGACCTCCAAACTATATAAATAGCTCTCTGTCCTCCAAAGGCTACCATATCTCAAGTCCTCAAGGTTTAGATTTCTCTTTCTCGTCTTTTGTTATGCGCCTTATATTGAATCAAAACTATTGAATTCTCTTTTTTAAATGGAATCCTTTTTGCAGCTTTTCTGGTACACATTTGTAGCACATGCCTAGATAGTGTCAGATGGTTCACATTGAATTGGGGTAAACAGAAGTCAGAAATGCCTACACAATCCTAATTCCAGTCCAAACTACATTAGACAAAGTTAAACTTTGACCTATATTATAATTCTGGCCTTGATAACACTTGGATGAGTAGATCTTGTGATTTAATGACTCTGTTATGCTTTATTTATGCAAGTGTGATTTGTACCCATACTATTGACTCACTGAAACACTGGTTGACTTGAGGACACTTCGACTTGTTTTCTCTGCTAAATGTTGCTGAGCTCTGCTTTTTAACCACCTAAGCAATTTAAAATGTCAATGAATTTTATTACAGTGCCATATCAGATAAGTTGTCTCTAGACGCTTTACATCAGTGGTTCGGGACTCCCAGGGGGGTCGCCAAATTATTTTGGGGGGTCCCCAGATGATTAACTTAATGTGTAACATTGTTTTCTCACTCAACAGTAAACAAACCAACATAACGTTTAAGTGTGTTAATGCACATTTCTAAAGTGACAATTTAAGGACTTTTTAATTAACCTCTAAAATGACAAATTAAACATTGGCCAAATTGTGAAATATTAGAGGCAGAAATTGTGAAAATAGGCGATCTACATGCTCACAACGCCTCGCGTTGCGAGGCGCTATGAGCATGTAGATCTGCTATTTTCACAATAGAACCGTGTTATACAAAATGCAATCTCTCGAGACAAGAGTCAATGATGGCTACGCCACAGAAAAGGGACAAGTGGGCGGTCCCTTTTCGTGACGATGGCTAGCCAGATTGTACAAAATGTAATGCCTCAACTCTTGGTCACTCTGGTCACTGGTCAGGGTGGGGGGGTCCCCAGTTAAAATATGATTATTTTGGGGGTCACGGCCTGGAAAGGTTGAGAACCACTGCTTTACATAATAGAGCAGAGACGCTCAGCAAGCGTTTGGCGACAGTTGGCAAGGAAAACTCCTCTTTAATGGGAAGAAACCCTGAGCAGAACCAGGCTTGAGGGTGGGCAGCCATCTGCCTTCGACTCTGCCCGGGAGGAAAAGGAGGGCGACAGAGAGAGATGCAGAGAAAGAGAGGGTGGGTGGGGGAGAGAGACACAAAGATGAACAGCAACAACAATAATAACAGCAACAACTAGAAGCAGTGCTCTTCCGAGCACAGGTCTCCACCAGGCCACACAAATCGGCCTGTTATAGCGCCACCATGAGGCTGATTTAAAAAATGTGGGGCAGAGGTTCTGAATTAGCATCCAGGGAGTGTGTGTGCTCAGTTTGGCAGCGATCGGGCCAACGGCGCCGGAGATTAGCTGGTAACAACCAGGCCACACAAATCGGCCTGTTATAGCGCCACCATGAGGCTGATTTGAAAAATGTGGGGCAGAGGTTCTAGATTGGCATCCAGGGAGTGTGTGTGCTCAGTTTGGCAGCGATCGGGCCAACGGTGACTGAGATTAGCTGCACACAAACTGCGAGGACACACGGACACACGGACGGACGCACGGACGGACGGAGGGGAAAACATACTCTCCCTCAGCCTTCGGCTGGTGGAGACAACAACAATAGTAACTACTACAATGACAACTATGACAATAATAGCAGCTATAAAAGTCAATATCAGTCTGCAGTCATATACCATACATTGGCGTCTCCCGACATTCTGGGATGGCCCAAGTGGGGTACTGACTTATTTAGGGGTGGAATTAAAGTATGAGCATGTGTACAATAGCATTAATTACCATATTTGTCTCCTCCCATATATATCTATCTACTTTAATTACTAACATTACAGTGTCTTACATTCCTGTGTCTAACATTTAATTTAAAACATGAATAAACTCGTAAATATGCTTGAAACTGCTCTAATTTCAGTCAGTGCTCTGGTGTTGCTGCCATAGAACGCTCTGATATCATTTTCTATTTCTGTCTGTTGAAATGCTTTCAAATGAATGTTGATTCATCCTGTGTGTAAACATGATTATAATTATTATTTAAGAAGACTGAAAGACACCTGAAAAACAATTCTGAATCCAAAAGGTGTGGAATGGGGTGTCCAGTCAGATTCCAAGGGGTGGCCTGTGCCATCCCAGGTCATCCCCTGGACACGCCACTGATTCCATGGAAAGCCTTGATCCGCAGCCCAGTAGTAGTGACTTGCATTGAAAGGACATGGATGTATACAATGATGATAGTAACATGCATTGATAGGACATGGAGAGGGAGAGGTAGGAGAGACAGGCTTTATGCCCTATACAAAATTGTACACTGAATAGCGAAAATAGGCAATCTTCATGACTTTTAAAAGCTTTAGAAACGTTTTGTCGGCATTTTATTTGCCTATAATAACGTCTGCAAAATAGGAACGCCAGGTTGAAAGTGGTTTATGGGGGGCAGACTAGAAAAAATGTTTTCTTTGGTGGTTTGCTGTGCTTTGGCTTGTCTCTGCTTTGTAGCACTAGAACACAAGCAGCGGCCTTTTATTTTTAGGCTGCAGAGGAAAGGTGTGTCCCTCCAGTTTAGTCAGCTGGGGTCACATGGTTCCACTCTGCACACAACATCAGCGCTGTTTCGCTGTAGCCAATACACCATTCTGGGGATAAGACATGCGCTATTTGAGACAAGCCTTTTGTTTTCACTGTGGTCTGGGTTTCATTTTACCCCAGTGACATGTCTTGAAGCAGCCACACTTAAAAAGTCCTACATTTTTATTGCTTTTCCCCTGAGACTGGATTGGAATTGTTGTGTGAACATGGATATGGATAATATGGATTACATCCAGATGATATGTTTCCCATTTTGCGATGATTGCAGTATAATTTCTAATTTGTATAAAAGAATAAGTGTAAACAGGCTTAAAGCTTCGATCCACACTAGAAAATGTGTTGTGTCAAAAGAAACTCACGTGTCATTCTTAGGAGGCCATCTCTCCTAAGAACATACCAAAAACTGTAGTTTGTGATGTTATCAAGCTTTGTTATTTGATATGGCGTGAGTGTCGGGAGTGATTTTCCAGTAAAATATATGAATGAACTGTCTCACTTCATTATTGGGCGTATTAGTTCTAACTCTAACAAACCTTTCCAGTCATTGTCAATGTAACACAACTACAGAAAGGCCTCTAGGCTACAGAACAGGCTCTATGTCCTCCCGGTGGGGGCTCCTCACTGGTAGGTGAGTCAGTAGAATACAACAGCAGAGCAGTGACAGCACAGAAATGTGTTTGGGGAGGAATCAGTGGTAAAAAGGCAACAAAATTAAAAGACTACTAGACTAGAAAAACTATAACTTCTGTTAATTAATCAATTAATGTATTAAGGTAGACAGCTCAACTGGACATAAGGCTGATGGTTTACAAGGGTGGGTGACGTGACGTAACGTTTTCGCTGTCCTCGGTGTCAAACATGTATAAATAAAAAATATATTTGTCAAAAACCTTCTGAATATTGTGCAGGACATTAAGCTTTATGTGAACTTACTCAAGATTAAAACATTTCATTCCTCATTTCTTCAGAATTTTCAACCAAACATGGCAAAACTCATATGGTGTGACTGTCCTGACCTTGTTTCTCAAAGTGGGAACTTGAATAAAACTAAGAAAAAGAATTGCTAAAAATCATTTGAAAATGAATTTAGGCTAAAAAAAATGTCTATTTGTGAGCCTATATCTTTTCAAAGTCAAAGCATAATGTTTTCAGTCATTTCTGATCAAAAACATTTTGTCCCCCAAACCAAAATCATTTGGTGTGACACTAGTTTGGACAAATTAAACAGGCAATTATTTGGACACCTATTGGCTAGAGAGGTCCTTCTTCTGTAAGGCTATTCAGCACTCCCAGCACAACTGCAAGACAGGTGTCTGAGGTGAGTTATGATTTTAACATTTTCATGAAATGCCATCTTGTTGAAACTTTGACAAACTCACCCCTTTGGATGTCTGTTGGTGTGACACCTTTTCATTAAAAAAAGCTTAAGTTATTTGAAGTTTTGGTCATATTTCCATGTAGATCTAGGTTGCTTTGTTATAGCTAGCATGCTGTTAGCATGCTAATGTGTACATAGTAGCCTCAAGGTAAACCTAAATGCAGAAAACGTAATATGGTGTGACACTTAATCATAATGGTGTGACATGTCTGCTTGTCACGCCATATGACTTGATTGTCACACCATATGATTTATACTGTATTTAACTACAGATATAACAATAAATAACAAAGTTCCATGTTTCTTTTGTACATTTAAACATTTGTTTTAAACATTTTTACATAAAATGTAATTTAGCTTCATTCAGTGATTCTTCAAATTCATCAGACAGAGCAGAAACCCCTTCACAGAAACCTTAACATATTGTTTCAATCTAAACAATATTTTCTCTTACATTCCATTTTCTTTTGTCAGCTGGAAAATGACAAGTGCTGAGAGAACGAAAAAGTACAGGGAGAAACTAAACAATGACCCAGCAAGGTGAGAGGAGCCAAAGGGGCGAGACTGCATTTTCTACGAAGAGCAGTAGGTTGTCTGTGGCATAGCAGAACCGCAACAAGGCAGCCGGTTTGCTACCCTCACCAAATACGACTGGCTGATGTACAATACAGTCTAAATGTATAATCTAATCTGATCTAATACTTTTGTACTTTCACTCACTGGACTGGACAGTGGACAGTGTTAAGGTAGGACCGGAGACAAAACTAGCGAAAATAGCTGATCTACAAGCTCTCAACACGTTGTGCTGCGAGAGCTTGTAGATCAGCTATTTTCGGAGTTGCGCAACCCAGCACTCTTTAGCTAGTGGAGATGTAGTGTAATGTCATGATTCCTAATTACATTTGTTCAACACAAAATGCTGTGTTCAAGTTCAGGAGACTTCGGAAAAAAGCAATTTACCTGAATGCTGAGTTCTGTTTCCACTAATTGGTGTTAATAAAATGTTGCCTTGGCTCCAAGTGTGGCTATGCGCCTTATTGTCTCTTTAGGATCCTTCTGCCGTGGGCCGGCAGAAGACTTAGGTGTGCGTAGCATTCCTGTGCACATCCTCATCATCCATCTACTACTACAATTCTTTCTTATCCCATGTTAAAGCCCTACAATAATATCCTGTTCAGAAATATTAAGGCCATGTTATCCTGGTTAATTGTTTAATCAATCAGTAAAGTTCAGTACTCACTAATAGGTAGGTTAAAACACAGTTTGCTTTGACACATGAAGATATGATCATACGGTGTGACACTAAATCATTTGGTGTGACATTCCAAATAGTGAAAAATCATACCTTTATTAATGATTAAACCAAAAGAATGTTTATGGATTACATAGAGAATATTATCAGGAAGAGTCACAAATATTTGTGTAATTTTAGAGAAAGTTTTGACAGAATACATTTAAAATATGTTGTAAGATCATGAACATGGGCCTCACACAGAGTGTCGATTATGAAAAAAATATACAGATATAATTAATTTTCAAAAAACTATAGTGGATCACTGGTTAGTTATGATAAAGGACTTTGATAAAGTGAGTAACTTAAGAAAGATGTACTCCATTTTCATTTTATGAACAATTATTTTCATGTCACACCATATGACGATTTTAGGCACAAGTACAACAAACTGCTGAATAAAGTCTGATTCCAATAAAATATCTAAAAACAAAATGTATTTCCATAAGGTTGAGAGTGAGTAGAACAAAAGTAAATAACTTTTATGCCTGCAATTTAAAGTTTTTTTAAAAACACATTTTTTGGGGCGTCACGTCACTGACCCACAAACAGGCTGCTGCAGGGATGAAACCTGCATCTCTCTAGGCATAAGATCCAAGGCAACATATTTGCTGTTTGAATGGAAACCGTGTATATCCAAACACAAACATTTTCATATAATATCTATATAAATAATCTGTGGTTCAATGGATCCAAACTCCATCCAATACTGTATTTCTAAAACCTACAGACCACTCTCAACCTGGCATGTCTTTATAGTTCACAAAACATAGTAGATCTTCATCTTTGATCTCTCTCCACCTGTACTGTATATCCGCTATTTAAGGTACTTTTGCAAGACACTGTCATGATGAGGCAAAGTATATAATGATAATTGTATTAATTAAAATCACACCTAGCATGCCATGAAATGAGCGTTGCAATTTATGCGTTAATTTCATTAAGCCAATCACAGAGCGTCCTGCAAAGCTGGGACCCTGGGCATACAACTCTGAGCCATTTGTGCCAAGATGTAGGCCATGCTTCAGAGCCCGGACATTTTTTGGGGACAGGACAAAACCAGATGTTGGAGCTTAGCTCCTTCCAGGGGCACCGCTCAAAAACAAAACAAAACTAGAAAGGTGCAATTCTGGGATATATATCTGGGAGTGTGGTCGCCGTTTTTGCATGTGGGCATACGTTACCGAGTTTATGGAGTAACATTTAGCCAATGAGGAAGCAGCAAAAACAGGTTTTGATGTTGTGGGTATACATCCACAGTTTATGAAGAAACATTTAGCCAATGAGAAAGCAGCAAAAACTGCTTTTAGCCAATGAGGAAGCTGCATAAAGGTGACGTCACAAGAATGCTGGTTCCTCATTGGCTAAATGTTACCCCATAAACTTGGACCGAGAACAATAATGTGTTGCCCTTTAGGCAACCACACTAACTAGAAAGATGCAATTCTGGGAAATTGCGAGTATAGTTGCCATTTTTGCATTTTCCCATTAAAGTCAATAGGGCTACTGCCGAAGAAAAAGCACCATAAAGGTGACGTGGGCATACGTTCACGAACTAACTTTTGGCTAACGAGGAAGCAGCAAAAACTGCTTTTAGCCAATGAGGACATTTAGGAGGCTGCACAGAGGTGACGTCACCGAGAATGCTGGTTCCCCATTGGCTAAATGTTACTCCATAAACTCGGAACAGAACATTAGAGTTTTGCCCTACACTCGAGTCACGGGGAATCCGCTGGGAAATGAATTACGTCTTACCATTTATATTATTGTGATGTGAAGGGAAGACACCAATCGTGTCTAATTCGACATTACATTGGACATTACAAAGTCTGTGCAGTTCAGCCGTACAACCAGAGTAACATTACTCAGAAAGTTTACAAAACACAGGTTCACTTTGCTGGGAAAAAAACTGTGACAGTAGTAAGACGCCTCAGGGCGACAAGTGACCTCGCCCTAAACACGCCACAGTGATGTGGACATCAGGGTTTGTGGACATCAGGGATGTGCACATCAGGGATCTCCATATATGGGCATAAAGGGGATTTGTTCCCCTGGCATCACAGGGAGCTCCATATCTCCATATATGGATATATGTATCAGAGGGTTCTCTCTAACAGGGCATCATTAATGTTGATGACATCGGGGAACTATATGGGCATAAAAGGGATTCTGTTAGTGTGACACACAGCGAAGCCAGAGCATGATGTCAGAGTGGCAAACCCATTCTAGCAGAGTGATTCCCCTGACATCACAGTGACATCAGAGCATGATGTCAGAGCGGCAAACCCATAGACCGTAAAAATGTGTACACGTCTACACGGACGGACGAACACGGACAAGCTGTGCGACCTTCGGTCACAATTACTAGTTATTATTTGTTACTCCTAGTATTCACCTGTTTCCGCAAGACTTTATTGTAGCATTATCTGCAGGACACTTCCGGTTAACAGCAGACTTTTACAAGCTCACGTCACGTCATAGATGCAACCGTTGTGAGCTTGTAGATCACACTCGGCTGCGACGCCGGAAATGCCGCTCGCCTTCTGCGCAATAATGCATGATGGGGTGTTGGAAAGTTGTGGATAAAAAGTAATAGATCCACAAGCTAACCACGTGTGGATAGCTTGTAGATCTGTTAACCTTTTTTGCACATGTGACAACCCCCTGCTATGTTGCTTCACTCTGGGCTGGATGCAGTAATGCAGCATTACTTGGACAAGTGATATGTACTGTTTCGTTACTGTTTCAATTGAAGTTATACCACTCATTACTGGGGAAAGTAATAATATTACAGTAATATATTACTACACAACACTGACTGAACTGCGACAACATGAACAATGCCCTTTCTGGCCGGGATTCCAGCAGAAAATGTGCTGCTTTGTTCTCACTAATCAGACTTCTGGAGAGAGTCATGGCATGTCAGTGGCCACCACAAGCCCAGTGTCAGATGTGATTGTTTTTTTATTTTTTTATAATTCAGACGGTTGGTAATCATCAGAACATTAAAAGACAGATGTTTACACACAACTTACAGCAACTATTGGATAAAAAATATAATCTGATCTGTGTTGAATGAGATCTGAACTGTGTGCTTTGATAGGATTTATGGATAGAATCTGGTGAGTATTTGAGAGAACAATGCAAATTTAAATAAATGTAAATATCAAAGCTTATAATATGCATCTTGTCCCATTCTCCAAGCCTTAAAGCTGCAATCTGGAAATTATTTCAATCAATACATTTTTATTTTTAACCAATCTGTGTTGTAGAGTAGGCTATGACTAAGAATAAAAGACTAAGATGTCGATATTTAGTCGACTAGACTAATACTAAACAAAACAAATTATTGCGACCTCTTTAATAATTCTTTAATAATAAGTCTTTAATAATTCTAAGTTACTATGAAAAGCTCCTCCGGCTGTCTGTCCGTCTGTCTGTCTGTCTGTCACGTCACACTTTTGCCCCACTCTTATCTCCGGCACCGTTGCCCCTATCCATGCCAAACTTTGCACACACACTCGCACCGCTCGACACAGGGACTCGCTCGCTGCCGCTTGCTCGGCGGTGTCTCGGCGGTGTGCTCGTGTCGCTATTTCTACAAGTCATCTTTTTCGACAACCAAACCTAACCCTAACCCTAACCTCCGTGGGGTGAGTAGTGATACCTGCCGACGCTCTGTTGTCGAAATGATGTGCGTTCGAAAAAAAATTCCCCCTCAAGGTCGCCTGAAACGGCGCGCCTCCAGATAACATCTGAGTGTATGTTTTCTATGCTGTTGCAGATAATCTTAAATTATTTTGTATTCATCTAAAACATGTGAGCCAAAGGTTAACTCAAGACCAATGACAGGAGCTATGCCACCTATCCACCACAAGCGTAGGCCTCCATGGCCTCAGTAGTCAGCAGTTGATTCAGCATGGTTACTATAGTAACAATAGAGGTAAAGTAGCTTATCCATGTGACCACAGCTTCAAGACAGCACACTTTCCTAGTATCAGTATTTCCGAGGACGTATAATTGCAATGGAAAACCATCACTGGGTTAATGACACTGGCCTTTCCTCCTCTCAACCTGTCACTTTCTCTCTCTCTCTCTCTCTCCCTCTCTCTCTCTCTCTCTCTCTCTCTCTCTCTCTCTCTCTCTCTCTCTCTCTGTCTCAGCCACACGGGCACACACATTCAAACAGTAATTACAGCATGACTCAGATGTCATCAGTCCGTTCCTAATACCAACAGAAATGGAATGAGGTTGTGCCACTCTCCACGAGCCTCCTCCAACAGTTTTGTAATTGATTGGTGCTCTGTTGACACAGAGCTTCTGTTTATCCAAAAGGTTTAGAGAGAGCAGGGAATAATGTAGCGATAATGTCTGGTTGTGTACATTCATCGGTTTGTTTTGCTACGTTTACATGCTAGCTCTGGATTTCAGCATCACTGTAGTGCATTCCTCTCCCTACGTTTTAGGATATGCACTTTATCTTAGGAGGCTGTGATGAATGGAACTAGCTTGGCATTGGTTTCCCCGAATCCCCGCACAACAAGGCCAGGCAAGCATGCACGCACGCACACGCACAATAAATGCTAACTATCCAGTGCAGTCCACCACTTCCTGTTTTGTTAGCGCTATCATTTCTGCTGAAGATGCTTATCATGTGACAGCTATCTGGTACAATGGTGACACAATGATCTACACAGCCACAGGAGAGCAGTTGGTGGTGGTGGGCAGTTTGAGAATGTTTGAGAATAATAATAATGACAACGTAATAACAGTTTCAGTGCGCGTGCACACCTGGTTGCTTGAGTTGCATACTTGGAGCACATAACCATTGCTCCTAATAGGAGGCTGTTTGTGATCACTGGCCTCTATGATGATGCATTACCAGCCTGTCTTGTAGTTAATGAGGAGTTGTGGGAGTGCTGTAGGTACTGTAGGGCTACATGCAGTGAAGTGCGGTCAGGTGAGAGTACTTTGTGCGTCTTTATAGTCAGACTCTCCTTTGTACCTCCCATTGTTGTTGAACATAAAAGGCTTCTGTTTTCTTTTTTTATTGGGAGGGATTCTGCAGCCTTGAGCTCCACTGCCCTCAAGTCAGCTCTTTAATGATCTCATTCACACTGCTAAATAAGGTCAAAGTCTAAAGTGGAGGCATACCTGTCCCACTGTGTTTTTTTGCACCCACACCCCTCCTCCCCCGCATCGGCAGAAACCCGTCTTTCACTGTGCTCAGGGTGTGGTCTTCTGGTTGGACCTGTCCGCTCTCCCCTCCCCCGGCACCGTCCCCAGCCAATCCCCCGACAGCAGCAGGACTCACCTGAAAGGATTTGCATGCAGGGCCCATGCCGTTCGCTGATTGGCCAGGTGCAGCCTCTGTGCCCTAGGGCTCCCCTACCAATGGCGGCAGCGCTGCGTGACTCATAGGGAGAGGACAAGTTGTTTCACTACACTTCTCCTTTTTCTGTTTCAAACAGCAGCCATTGCGTTCTCTTTTTTTTTTCATCCCCCCTCCTACCTTGCTAGTTTGGTTTTAGCGCTGTGACTGTGGGGCTGTCCAGTGGTCCACACCTTTAGACATATCTCAACCCCTCTGCTCTCTCTGGAGACACACCTTGGATTATATCTCCATTCGCCTTTGAAATCTATTTTTTGATATACCTTTTTGAGATCGGACTCCTTTTCTACTGTTATTATGGATCCTGATGCCTGAGTTCTGTGTCTTTGAGGTTAGTGCTAAGAAGATATTTTCATATATGACCTATTTAAAATGGTTTAAGCTGCTGGAGACAAGTGGCTCCAACTGTACTATTGGGAGTTGTCTTTAAATCAAGTTGTATATGTTTTCCGTCATGCAAACCCATAAAGCAGAAGTTACTTTTGTTAGTGGACAAGCAAGTCATGGTATTCTATATCACCACAGTTGACTGCATGTTTTGTTAAGATGTTTTATTGCGATTCGCTTCAGTGCGATCTTATGAAATGTTTGCTACAATGTAGTTAATGTAATATTTAACCTATGCAAATTGAACGTTTAGTGCGTGCATTTCATCTCTGTCATTATCGGTTACTTTTCATGCAATCATCTCAAGGTTTTAGATCTTGAACTGCAACTAAATGAACTACATGTCACAGTGCATGTAATTTAATTTTTGGTGTAAGTTTACCAACATTTCATAGCATGCTCGTTACATCACCGAGCTTGTGGTGTGAAAAGAATATAAACATATTTGATAGATCGTGTTTCTTTTCTGTTATGAGTCATTGCCTTATATGGTGTGTTGTAACAAGGGAGGGAACAATGTTTTGCAAGCCCCCTGACCAAGCCCACATGTGCATTTCATATGGTGTTGCAACACTCAATTATGTCAATTAGGTTTTGTCTTCACGTCATCATTCTTCAGTAAAGAAGGATGAGAAGCTACTAGCGCCTCTCCTTGCATGGAATCAGGCAATCATTGCCTGATCCATCAAAACAATCTTCGGTCATCAGTGTAGAATGTTGTTCATCTACATAGTAATCTAGAGGACAAGCAGGTTTTCATTGTAATTCACTTGCAAGACTAAACAACTGCATTCTGCTGCGTCTATGTATAATGTGCCTGAGTGGTTAACTTTCCCTCAAAGTTTGAGTCTCCCATCAAAGAGTTAAATTAGTGTGCCTCATGTTGTTGCGTTCCTGTTTCTAAAAGTTGCTCAGTGCAGCAGAGATAAAAAGCACGCTTCCTGTTTCACCAGAAATCCACTCTGCACTGACAAACTTGTGGTCCATACAAGACATTGTGCACATATCACTGAACAAACATGGGCACAGTTTGAGCAACGCTCATGTATCACACCCAGTTTTTATTGAATGTGCATAAACAGTGCAAAGAGTGCGAACCAGGCCTACCATTTATTGAAGCTCTCTTGATATAAGCCTACCTTAATGCTTAAGGTAGTTGATGATGATGATATCTAAGTTGAGATAGCTTTTTTAAAGAAACATGAATTTGGACACTTTTAGGTTTGAAACATTTACAAAGCTTAGCAGAGATGTGTTTTCTATTAATGTGATTCCCATCAGCACCTGTCCCAGTTAAATCCTTGTTGGTGATGAATAGCTCTGTTGTGTCCAACAGGTATGAGTTTGCATTTGACCTAACTTTCTAACCATACTGTGCGCCCACCTTGATTTGGATTGTAAATTAGGCCCTGGAGCCTCAGAGGTTTGAGCTTTGTCCATGACATCTACACCCTGGGAGCGCACAGCAATGACATGAACATAGGGATACAATCAAGGTAAAACAAACTTTGGAGGGATGTTCTTAGAATGCCATTTAGAAAACCCTGTCGAGATTAGAGCCTGACCGATGCATCAGTTTGACCGATGTGTGGGCCATTATTTTACTTTTTGTAATATTCAGCCAATGTGTCCTGATTTTCATCCACATTCCCATGGCGACTCTATTTTGGGCATTAAAAAAAAAGGTACAAATAGCAAACCCACAACTGAACTCGTTGCATCGGAACATGATGTGATCTTGTAGATCTGCTATTTTTGAACAGGGCGTAGGCTTATGTGTTTGGTTGTTCATTGTGTAATTGAAGTTAAATGTTCTTTTCACAAATTTAAGTTTCATATACAGTATACTTTAAGTTATTTGTTTACTTAAAAGTGAAATTTTCTGTAATTGAAACTTTAATCAAATCAGGTTTTTTCAAACAAGATTTTGCACCTTTAAAAAAAACACCAGTAATTGATGTTCTAGGACACTCCAAAAACTAAACTATTTACTTGATTGAATACTTTAGCCGTCAGAAATGTAAACAGCACGTGGTGGTACAGTCAGACATTAAAGGCTAAGGATAACACAAAAATCTGACATCGGTCAGCCTCAGGCTCTTGTCTGCGATTAAAATAAATCAACAAAGGCGTGGATTTTTAAAGCCCCCCCAGCCCAGTCCACACCCCCCCCTTGGCAAATCACTCCCAGGGGTACCATGTTTGTGAGGGCTTGTTTCAATGGGATTGTTTCTGTCATACCGAGGACATAAAGGCTGACAAAGAAAGGGAGGCTGTGTGTCAGGCTGGCTCCTCTTTCAATACAAAGTCAACACATCTTGGTCTGTAATTAGCTCATTAGGCATGGCTAAGAAGAGGGAGTTTGAGAAGCAGGAGTAGGAGGAGGAGGAGGAGTAGGAGGTGCAGTGAAGTTAATCAGCACAGGCCTGGCGTAGAATAACCACAGACATTCACAATGCTTAATCACTGGATCAAACATTTCTCCTTGACTCTGACTATTCACGAGTGTTACGTTTGGCAGTGAGATGCAACACATTCTGTGTCAGCCCGTAAATAATGCGGCTTGGTCTTATGGTAGAATTGTTGTGGCTTTCTAAATGCATTTGCAGTGTTAATATTTTGTGCAGAAAGCAGCAGGTTTGTCATAATTCTATCTTGGCAATGGAATCTCCGGCCTCCACAAATGTCTGAGATCAGGGTCACATTAATCTTTTGGTCTAATAATCCTAGGGTGGGCCGCGTGCTTCCCCTATTTATTTTGTCACTGGACACTGGGCTAAGGTTGGGGTTTTGGACACCTAATATTTCAATGATGACTAATATATTCCCTCAACTTCTACAAGTCACATATAGTGCTTGACGGTCTGAACTCTAGTCTACACCTCTGGTTTGCAGACGACCAATGGAATGAGAGCTGAAATGAATAGCCTTCCAGAACTTTGAGATTAAAGTCAAGATAATAAGATGATGACAGATGACAAATTTGTTCAAGATAAGATGATTCTTAAAGATCAGAAGCTTTAATATTCAGCTCTAAAGTTGTAAGGTAAAAAATATTTACAAAAAACATTTATCAATCTGAGAAATATTACACAATAAAATACTCCCTTAATGTGGGAAGGTTTGGGTCTGTGTTGCTTGGCATTTGTCATATTGTCTTTAGGGGTGGAGGGGATGTGTTATGTTTCCATGTTTGTCTTGCCATTTTACCCATACCAGTATCCATTTCAATACCTGTATCTTTTAGGTTTGGCAGTGCTGTGTTCTACCTGTCACACGGGTATACGGAGTATGCTGTGAAGACATTTTTTTGAAAAAGCGTATGCCCTCGTGAACCTTTCAAAGTAGCGTATCCGATAGGCATTATGCACTGGCGTATGCGCTGGCCACACGAATAGCCGCGGATCATAGATTATAGTATGCCCTCAAAAAAAGTCTAGAACACACCACTGCATGTTGGTGAGGTGCAGGTTGTGAAACTGCTGTGTGCATGTAATACAGGGCGGTGCTGGAAAAAAAAAAGAACGTGATTGCTCAGCTAACCATCCCTGGATAAATAACGTTTTAAAAAAATCCATTAGGCAACAGATGACACAAACTGCTTTCAATGTTGCAACTGTCCTGCAAAAACATACTGTGACTAGCAGCCCCTTCTTCCAAGGTAGTAGATAGGATGACAGCATCTGAACCAGGGAGCTAAACAAAGGCATTTCTGCTCACAATCTTGTAAAATAAGATTCATCTTGATTTCAGTGGAACAGTGATGCTCTCGATCTTATCTCCTCTGGCATCTTTCCAATGAACTGAAATGGATTTGCCTGTTGTTGGCCTGTTGTTTTTTTGGCCTAAGTGCTACAGAAAGACCACATTCCTACATATTAAAAGGTCTGTTTGGTTAGGTGTGAAGATGTTCTTCTTATTTTCTAATATTTTATTTTGAAGATTGTGACAGGAATGATAATTGACATGAAATATGTTGTGACTGTGAGTCATACTCACATTCATGACATTGTTGCATTGAATGTGTCCTTAACAGCTGAGCCAAGACTAATCAACAGTTTAGCTTTCCCTGCTATTAGTCTGTATATCAGCCCCTCTGTGCCCCAAATGCACTTATGAATCCCTCCCCTGTCACTGAAGCCCCCAGGCAAGGGCAGGTGCGACTGCATATCAAAGCCTCGGGCAGGAATGGTGCGTTCATGAGAGAGAGAGAGAGAGAGAGAGAGAGAGAGAGAGAGAGAGCTATTACATGTTATATCAGGTCACACCTTTTGATAACACTTCTGGTTATGCAACATATCATGTCGACAAGGGCCTGGGAACAAGAGGAGAATGCAAGCAAACAACTTTTCTCTCACATACCAGTTGTTAAGCAATTTAAACTTGAGTTGTAGTACATTCAACATGTATTGCATATTTGACAAAATAGTACCCCGCTGTAACACAATGTATCATTGTTTTTTCTTGGAAATAAATTTATGAGGTGGCTTACTGGAATAAAATAGAAGCTAACAGCTATTGGTATTGTACTCAGAGTCACACGTTGCTGGTGATGACAGGGTCCAAGGTACAGTAGTAGTAGAACGGTGGAATGGTGTAAAACCCATTGCTGCAGCAGCCACTAAAATAAATCACAAGAAGCCTACCTTGCATTTTAGATCAAACATACCGTGAGTAAACTGTGCTTTTTTCCGGTCTTGATAAAGCAGCTTTCTTGTGTACCATAGGGTAACCCGCCCGTCCCTATTCCTCCCCCCACAAAATGAGCTCACAATGTGTTGCGATGCAATGTGTTGTGAGCTTGTAGATTGGCTATTTTTTAAATCATGTATATAGAATTATGTCGAATTTTTAAATAGGGATTAAGTGTTTTTTTTTTAAGCTGTGTGCGCAAAATGAAATCGGTATGCTATACCTATGTAAGTTACTGGATGCCCAACACACATGGAATTGTTGCCACCCGTTATGACATCTAGACAGGGTGGTACATGCATGTCTCCTCGAGCTACAGCTAGCATTTCTTAGCACCGCAAGCACAAATCCTTTGAATGGTAAATGTTGCATTTTTACAGCACCTTTACAAGTGCTTTACATTCACGCATGCACACACACATTGACACACTGGTGGGAGAGGAAACACACCAACCTGCTCATCAGGAGCAGTTACCGGTATGTCTTGCTCATGGACACTTCTACACACACTGTCAGGAGGATCCAGGGTTTGAACCGGGAACCTTTCGATTTCAAGCTCTCCCTCCCCTTTTAGCCTCATGCCATGCTCACTGTTTTTCTTTCCAGTTCCATCAGTTACACCCTGCATGAGGTAACGTGGAGCAAAGAAGAAATGAGGGGCAAAATTGGCTCACAGCAGTGAAATTAGCTTTAATAACGCCTCGCTAATACTTTGGTTCTCATGCAAATGCCTTATGTTGCCACTTCCGAAATTGTCATAGAAGTTTACATGCTCGTAGGCAGTGCCATGTGATGGATTTCTCAAGCAGGGATTTCCCCCCGCACTGTGACCTGCGTTTAGGTGTGCAACAGTTAATTGAACAAATTGATTTAATAGATTATAAAGATCATCAATTATCGATACACTAATTAATAATCTATCCCTATTCGCCATGGCAAAACACAAATTTCTAATTCTTACATTGAGAATATCACTGAAGATTTCCAAGCTATTGGTCATATTCGCATGCAAGCCATTTTGCTCTTATGGCATACTCATGGTGGAGAATCCCCACTCGTCAGCCCAGGTATGATTTAAAAGCAAAATGGGTGCGGTCAGAATGTGGTCAACAGGAGTCCAGATGAGCACATTTGGTGGTGTGAGCATGTTATGAGGCTACAGTATTTTAGCTTCTATTTTCTTCATCAGTTGTTTTCAGAGCACTGAAATGAATCGCCCCTTCTCTAATTCGATGGTAGTGAAAGTGATAGAACCCGCCATGTTCTTCACACCTACTATGCAGTGAAAGGATTCAGGTTTAAACCGCATGTGCTCTAGTATCCGGGGCATAAGAAAGATGATCACGTTACACAGAAGTATAGGCCTAGATGTCACACGTGGTATAGGCCTAGATGTCACACGTGGTTGGTGTGGTCGTGTGAGCAAATGTTGAAGAAAGACATGCAATCGCAAGCTAAAAACGTTGAGAAGTTAACTTCAAAGGTGACCAAAAACTCCACATTGTGAGCCCATTATTGATATTCAACATTAACGCAGCAAGACAATCACAAGATTAATGGTTGGTACAGTAGACACTGCCAGTGCTAATTTCACCAGGTGGCTTTGGATTTGTACTGTCAAAGTTTTGATTAGTGTGAAGACAGCTGTTTCTGATAAGGCAGGTTAAAGCCCCCTCAAAGTGTTTGTTATGTAATACAGTACAAAATGTTTTGTGCTTAAAATCCAACTGCACACAGGTTGTTTTGTTATAAAAATGATCATTTAAGAAAACACGCACACACGCACATGCATTAAATATTAAACTGTACTTAATAATATGATATTGACACCACATATTCTCTCCATTTGAAAATGATCTTATTATTACCAAAGTAGAACTTTTAACTATTTCTCATCAGCTGGTTCTCAAACCTTTTTGGCTTCAGTACCCCGTTTTCCTAATTTCTTTTTTCTGGTAAATCAATGCCCTACTTTGCCATACTACTGTATCGTATAAAATTAGCAAAAATATCTACCTCTGCATACCCCTAGGAGTATAAAACGTACCCCCATTTGAGAACCACTGGCTTATCCCCTTTAGACCTGTTAAACCTATACATTGTTATACCTTCCGACCTTCCACATCTGTGTCACATCTGCTATTTAGTTTTTCAGAAAACTTTGGAAGGCGTTTTTGGAATCGACCTTAGGTCTAAATGGGTTAAAGGACAACTTTGTTTTTTACAACAAGGGTTCATATTTTAGTTTGTAGTTAGAGAAAAGAAAAGATGAGTGTTAAAATGTTTTCATTTACAGCTTTTTATTGTTTTAGCGATTTTAGTAGTCTGATTTCAGTGGGTGGGGGCATGCGTACAAGTGGCTAAATATGTCTTTTTAGATAGAAGTCAGCAATTTCTTTGTTACTATTTACACCAGCCCCCATAAGTCACATCTGCTCATGAAAGATTGCGGTGCATCTTGGGAATGGGCTTTTTGTGTAAAAAAATACTTATTTAGCCACTTGCATGCAAATCAAAATAGTTAAAATCCCTAAAACGATAGAAAGAAGTACATTAAAACATTTTAACACTCATCTTTTCTTATCTAAAATATGAACCCTTGTTGTAAAAAAAACAAAGTTGTCCTTTAATGACTACTGTATCTCTGCTCTTCAGTTCTTCCCCTTTCACACCAAAAACAGTCATTTCACTTCCCTTAAATTGTTGACTGCTGTGTCTATGCTCACATTACCTGGGAATGATGGCAACGTTTGCTTCACAACACCCAAATAATCAGAATAAGAGAGGGAATAATGGATGAAATAACTCTAATAGTGGTGTCACTCAAAAACAGTCAATAAATCCATGCCGATAAGCTGCTGCTTTAAAATGTACAAGCCTGGCCTATCATATATCAAAAATAGGCAATCTTCAAGCTCACAAGGCCTCGCAATGCACTGTGCCGTGAGCTTGTAGCTATTTTCGCCGTGTGACTCTCGCGTACAACAGAGCATAAATTAAGCACATAGGCCTAGGCTATTTTTGTGAATTTTCGCTTATAACAGCAGTATTCAACTAGATTAGGCAGAGGGCCAGAGGGCCACAAGACATGATACACCATGGGACGCCAGGGTTAATGTGGTTTAGTGGCTAGCCAGCTAGGAACAGTGTTGAAGGGGCATAGTCAATGGTAGAAGAAGTACTCTGATTTTTAATTTAAGTAAATGTAGCTATGCCTGTGTATGTTAGAAATGAATGGCCTGTATACAATGATCTACTTGAGTACAGGTAAACGTGCACAATTATTGCCATCAAAATATACTTAAAGTACCACGGTAAAAGTACTGATTGATGTTTCAAGCTTTGTAAAACATTTTTGTTCGGCTAGTATAAAAGTATAAAATAGGGCGTAATTGGTTGATCTATGTTTTGTAATAGTAATCTAAATCTACAAAGTAACTAGTAACTAAAGCTGTCAAATAATTGCAGCAGAGTAAAAAGTTGACTCTGGGATGTATTGGATTAGAAGTAAATGTAATATTTAAACATCAACATTATACTTAAAGGAGGACTTCACCCATTTTCAACCTTCATATAATTGGTCCTCACAGTCACTAATGATAAAATGGTACCAGGAGAGCTGTTCTAAATTTTTATTAACGCAAGAACAATTACTCCCATGCAAAATGTCCAGGAATAGAAAGCCTGCAGTTTCTATTAGCTTGGATTCGGCATCGATGATGTCACTTGTAGGTGGTTTTCTGAACCGTCCACAGTCACCCTTTAAGTCGTCTAAGACATAAGGGGTAAGCAAATATGATACCATATTATAATGAGCATTACTGAGGACCAATTATACGAAGGTTGAAAATGGCTAAAGTCGTCCTTTAAGTACAGTACTAAATGTACTTTACTAATGTACTGCACAACTTTAAATGTTCTCCACCACTGGACATGGTCTCATTACTCAATAGTTATCAGGCGTGGCCTGCGGTCCTCTCTAACATACAAGGCTTTGTTGTAGTGAATGAAGCCCACCTGCTCGCTCCTGCTCATATCACTGAGTCTACTTTATGAGCCCTCTCCCTCCGCCTGTTGCCTAGCAACAGCCACTCCTTGTTTACCTACAGTATTCACTTTGCATCGTGATTCTCATTAGAACAGCATATAAGCCAAGCCCCCCCCCCCCTCCCCCCGAGACATGTTTCTGTGCTCTTTATGCAAATATAAGCCTTTATTATGCAAAAGGTAAAAGAATAACGTACATGGTATGTCATTTATACTCCATAGTCTAATACGAAAAATATATTTTTTAATTTCCTTATTTGATTTACTTTTGAAATTCCACCTAGGTTAAACAGTAACATCATGTCAATGTTTTCTTATACAAGCGTCCTTAGAATGGCCATCTCTTTACTTTATTATCCTCATCTACTACAGTGATGGTGCACCTTCCCCATTGCTTGGCTGTCATAAACAAACGACCCATTTCATAAAACCTTCTCAAATATTGACCCGTACTCAGTGTACACGTTGCTGTTCTCCCCCTGGCCTGCACATCCACAAACAATACCCCGACCAGGCCGAATGAGCATGTCGGTAGCAAATGAGTTGTTGACTGTTCTTAACTAAAGAAATTCCTAGTTGACACAGTAATAGGGATTTGTCGACTAATTGATTTACAAGTAATTGCGACCATCAGGTCGCAGTTACTATCAATACCTCCACCTGCTGTCTTGTCAGCCAGTCAGTCAGTCAGTCAGTCTGTCCGTCACACATCACGTCACACTTTTGCCCCTACTCATATCTCCGCCACCGTTGCCCCTATCCATGCCAGATTTCTCACATGGCCCTCTTCTAGTGCCACCAGCAGGCTGATTTCAGCAAACCACATTTTTGGACCCTGATCTAAAGTCATGTCATCAACTTGGATCTGTCCCATTTCCCATATTCCCTCCTGATTGGCTACGATTGCCTTCTAAAGTTTGTGCGACCTTATCTCCCGATTTAGGGAGTCTTACTGGTGAATGTATCTATGAATATCAGAGACCAGTGTTTGCATGTTGGTGAGGTCAAGGACTGAACTTTCTATTTTTGATTTCACATTGCCTACTGGCTGTTAAAAGTTATAGTCTGGCAGAATTAAAGGGTCATACCTTGAGTTTAGTTTTGTCAACTAAGACCAATCCTGAACAATGTATTGATTAATTGACTTAGGGGACAGCCCTGGAGTATTTACTGTCAGTGTTTGTGCTAAACTTTGGTAAAATATTGTTAAGTCATCATAATCCTAGCCCCACCCCCTTTGCCTGTGCATGCATGCGCCACATACATAGGCCTATACACATGCACGCACACACACACCCACCCACCCACGCAAGCACACTTTCCCCAGCATACTTGGGAAAACATCATATGATGTGATGGTGACAGAATCAAGTGACTGAGGCACTAGTAATGCTGTAACACCTAAGGCATGCAATACTTAACATCTTTCATGACATGGATGGTATTCTGCCTGGCCTGGTTAGTTCAGTCACATTGTCTAACTGCTTTGTTTCCAATGCTCTTCCGAGGGGTGTGCGTCCTGACGTCACCAAATGACTCGTCACTCCTGCCTTTAGTTTAGACCCAGCAACAAGGCACACTTTTTACGGGCTTTGAGATTAGATTGAAAAATTGGCTGAAGGTACCTTATGCCCCACTAACCTAGTAGCCAGTTGGGTGAAATTAGATAAACCCTCTTGAAGAGACTCAATTATCTGTGAGCGGCCCTATCTGAGAGGCTGCTTGAGAGGGGATGGTGATTATTTGCTGCCCACCGACAAGCATGAACATTTTTCAAGCTTTCAAATGTAGTTCACTCCATTCTCAGCATCCATAGTTGAGGAAATACAGTAAATGTGCCAAAATGCATTTCTTTTAAACTCCTTTGAGGGTTGATTTCTAAACAGACAATTTACAAGGTGACATGTGAGCTTGTAGATCTGCTATTCTTACCAAATGTTTGCCTATTTTTGACAATTGTTTGCCTATTATGACATGCCTGGAAGTTGATGTAGTTAAGTAGTTAAAACTCATTGAGTGTGAGAAGATAGAATGATCAGAGAGATGATTTCATCTCCCCAAGAATCTACGCCCTGACATTCTGTAGGCGTGTTGTCTGGTACATATTGCACTTGCATGCCTGACTACGGGTGGACTCATTAGCCTGCTTGTGTCCAGACCTGTTTGGTATGTACCCTTGCTTGTAGAACAGCCCAGTCCCCGTTCGTTCATTCGTTCGCAACCTCACCGCACAGAAAGAACCCTGACATTGAAAGGCTTCATCTCAACAAGACATGCCTGGTATGCTATCATACTGCCTCCCGCAATGCAAGAATCATCTTGGCACTCCCCATTTGCCTTATTTCATACTTAGTCTTAAAACGCTGTCGCATGGGCGAAAATAGATGATTTACAAGCTCACAACATCTTGCATCAAGACGCGTTGTGAGCTTGTACATCTTCTATTTTCGGTTTGTAAAAATTGATTGGATGTCAGGTTGAAAGTGGTTAATAACCACACTCCTTCCCTAGAATTTCATGGGAATGTTGACCATTAGCAGAGGCTAACGTCTAACCTGTCCAGTCAGGTTAAAGTGAGTTGTAAATTCAGGCAATACGTTTGGCACGGTGAGGGACATATTTGGGAAGTGTGAGGAATGCCATGGCTAACCCTGTGTGTTGTGCTGGTATTTTCGGGGCATGGTTTTCCCCTGCTGCCGTTAACCTGTGCTGTGACATGTCAGCATTGGAATGAATGTAAACACATCAGAGATGGGCGTGTGAATGTGTGCGCAAGATAGCACGAGTGCTCCTATTTCACAACCAGGTACAGGCACCACTGTTACTGTAGCATAGTGGTGGTTAAAAAAAGGGGGGGAAAAGCTAATAAGGACTTATAATTGTTTTGTTTATCATGTTTAATAGTTTAACAGGGAATTTGTACAGTATGATGTGGTAAAGGGATACTATTACTATTGCTGGGTACTTACACTATACTGAAATGGAGAATGTTTTACTTTTCCTGTCTGGTCATGCATCAAATTGTTCCCACATTGCAGCCAAAACACCAGGAGAGTCAAAAAGAAGCTTTTCAAATATTTCTGAGGGAAAGGAATCGGCAGGGCAGTCACAGGCTACTTCTTTAAACACAGAAGACCTAGGAGTGAAGGGGAAAATGAGGAGAAGCGTGTCATCAGTTACACCCCCTTTAATTGACTTAAAAGAAAAAGCAAGAGAGAACCAGGGGCCTTTTACACAAATACAAATTGCTCTGACTCCGCTAAACTAAACTATTGATACAGCGATTTTGACACACAGAGACTCGTATTTCTGACCCAGTATGGGTGTGTCTGATGCTATATTTCATTTATTCTTCAGCATTACTTTGAAACTGTCCAATTGGGGACAGACACGCCGGAGGGTTCCTCCTCCTGCTGTTCAGCAAAAGCTAAGGTATGGCAACATGACTGGTGTCTTGCACGTGCAAAGGCACGCAGTCACCCCAGTCATGTTGCCAATCCTTAGCAACACGCATGATGAATTTATTTTAAGAAGTACATTTTATTATGTTCCTCTGTATCCAAGGTATGGTAGCTGCCACCTTGCCACTGAGGTCTCTGCAGTGCAGCGCTTGAGATTGGCTGTGCTGCGTGGTTTTCAAATGGGACTTGTGCTGAGTTCTCTGTGATCTTGCCTATATGCACAGGTCTGGCATTATGCAATGAAGTCAGTGTCAGGCCATCCTTCAGGCTAATGTTTTTGGATAGAGAGGTAGTGCCGCATTCCGCAGCTTCCCTGCTATGGGATGTGCATTGTGTCTTGTCAAAACCACTTGCATTTATAAAACCTTGTTGGCTAATAGACAAGTGGTTCTCAAACGTGTTAATTTCAAGGACCCCATAACTCTGAGAGTGTACAAATGGAACCGTAATTGTACCCAGCCATAGACCTGTAAGCGTCCTAGAGTGGTAGTATAATATAATAAAGTATACTGTATGTGTTGGCTCAAGCCAAACTGTGGGAGAGACAGATGTCTGTTCTAGAACTTTGCTGCAATTTCCTGTCCTGTTTTCACAACTCAAATTGTTCTTCCTATCTGTAGCATGTGGCCTCTTGCCACATAATAGAAATAGGCTACAGGGGGTTGTTCTGAATAGGCTATATCTGTGAGCTGGGGTTAGTTGTGACAAAAAGCGTATATCCACGGGCGATAAAAAAAAACATGTTTCACTGTAATAATGCCCTGATTAGGAGCCCACACAGAGCTGATATTGATAATGTTGTGTAATGAATGATTATAGCAAGTTATACAGCACTTGTTATGTTTGATAGCATTTAACAGCATTGGTCTGTGTTTGAATGGATATCCAACCTTAGCTTTTTACCTGTTGCTTTTATCTAACATACTCTAGGCTAGAGCAATAGATGGCATTCTATACTTCAATGTGTGTTAAGTATTCACTCTTGTGCAAAATGTGCAGATACTCTCATGGTAGATAAACATTTATTTTGGTGTGCGGGGCGTGGGGGTGGATTCTTTTTGCACACACCGCACAAACTTTGAGCATTGTGTTACAGGAACTTCATACGCTCTTCTTCTTAGAACTACTGTTGTAAAACCTTTTCACTGAGACTGACTTTTGTAGCATGCTGGGGAGGCAACGGTTCAGCTCGGTCAGAAATAGTATGGTTTTCTGTGTGTGCATCTATCACACTATAGGCGTTGTGGGCAATGAGGATGAGGATCTGCACATGGCAGGTGTGGGTTTGAGTTAACCAACACTCTCATTAGCGCCGAAAAACTGGATATCACAGACTTTGCTCATGTTAAAAGACGAGTGAGGAATCTTCAGAGGCCAATTAAAAAATGTCTTGTAAACAGTTTTCTGAAAAATGTATGTTTCTATATCAGTGGTGCTCAAGCCTTTTCAAGTCAAGCCCCCCCAAAATTATATGTACCGGTATTTGGCTGCGGACCCTCGTTTCAAAATATTGTGTTCCCGGGACCCCCCAGAAGCAACAATTTGAGTTAAAAATGTTTGCTTTGAAAATATATAATAATTTTCATGATTTTAAAATAGCAGATCTACAAGCTCATAGCGCAACACAAAGTGACACGCTATGGGTTTGGATATCTGTTATTTTTTAATATCTGAAGTATAAAATAATGGTTAAAGTGGTTCAAATGATTAATGTGAACAGTAACAGTAAAGCAACAGTTGCAGATACATGTGTTTTATAGTTATCAAGCTTTATCAAATATATACACAATATTTAGTCACAATAAAATCCAGTGACATTGTGTATTGTTATTAGAATTTGATTGCAGTAATAACTTTGATTATTGCAATTAAATGTAAAGTGTTACAAACACACAAACGTACTAAGGATGTTGTGTTACGAGGAAATGGGGAGTTGAAAGAACTTTCCACTCTTACACCGAAAAATGTTCTTGTGAATGTGGTTTAACAGACAGGAAGCAGCAGAAAACCCGCTGCTCAGTGATGCTTTCCTGTGAGAGCAACATTCACAGGTCAGTTTGTCACGTATCTGTTTTTTCCCCCCAATCCTTTACTCAAAAACTCTGCTTGCAACAATAATTATCTAGGTTTCCCCCGACCAGCAAGCTTGGTATTCTCTGCCTTGATAACATCTTTAAAACCACTCTCAACCAGGGGTCCGGGGACCGCCAAGGGGGTCCTTGGGTTGGGGGTTTCCAGGGGATCCCCAGCAAATTGTGTTAATATTGCATCACAGTCATTTGAACCACTTGTAAGTTGTTTATTCAAAAATAGCAGATCTACAAGCTCAGAGCTTGTACATCTGCTATTTTCGAAATTTTAAAAATATCAAAAAAACGTTTAGGAAATGTTGAATAATTTTTACTTTTGTTTAACATAAATCTTCTCTTCTGGGGGTCCCTGGCACAAAACATTTTCAGATGGGGGTCCGTGGACAAATACATATCAATTTGGGCTTCGTTGACACGAAAAAGAACTTTAAACATACTAATTGAGACACAACCGACGAGGTCTCCGAAGGCTACATGCCTGTTCGTTACATAATCAAAGGAATCCCTCTCTAAAAGAGAACTAGTACAAACTGCTCTCAGTTGTGAGGACATGACAGCAAGTCGAACTCGTCTCCCATTCCCGGTGCATTAGCATGTCAGTGTAATGCCCAATTTACTCTGTCTACAAAGGCGTCACAGACCGAAAATACACAATCCATAAGCTCACAACTCTTAAGCTTGGATTGGATCGTACAACCAATGCTTTATTGATTCAGTTTTTGTGGCGGTAAAGGTCTTTGCACACTGCTGCGTTTTTCGTTGCGAAATGCGTTTTTCAGGGCAAGGAGAGAGAGAGAGATAGAGAGAGCAAGGGACCGAGTGGTGCGCGAAACGGGTGGCAGTGTGCAAACGTGACTGACATAACGTGAGGTTGATTTTTTATTTGCACGATGCAAAGATACAACTAAGAATATAAATATAGTAAAAAAATAAAGTAAACATTAGTTTCATAGAGGGGTCAGGAATAGGGTACCAAAAACCAACAGGAGATTTTAGGGTCCTCACTTGGCCTCCCACACTTGTCTTGGACCGCCACGGGATTTCCATATACATAATAAATAAACTGCATATGCTGTATGCAATATTAAATGGCCCCACACTCCATAAACTACCATGGACACTATAGAGTTGGTCCTCTCATTAGCAGAGTTAGCATAAGAGTCACAGGAAGGCATGGGTTCTTCTACCAGCGAGAGAGAGAGAGAGAGAGAGCCTGCCTCGGGCCGGAGTGGAAAAGTACAAGGCTCGCAAGAGATGAGATTAAATTCCATTCTGCTTCTGAAAGCTTGTGCTTTAGGTGACGTTTTTCTCTCTGAGTCTTCATCTGGCTGTGGTGCAGCAGTGCAACAGACAGACGTCAGAGTGCTAGATCTATTAGAGGCTGTGCGTTCCTCTGATGCCCTAGTATAGCTGCTGTTCAGGGGTGTTGTACCAAATTCTGGGCCCTGGGTACAAGGATTCACTGCGTTATTTTGTGCTTTAATTAGGTCTATTGAAAAATAACACATTTTCATGACTTTTCTAAAATAGCAGATCTACAAGCTCGCTTGCCGCGCTGTGAGCTTGTATATCTGCTATTTTTCAATAGCTAAAGTATAAAATAATTAAGGCCCCTCCACCTTGGGCCCTAGTAACTCATTCCCACTTTCCCCCCCCTTGTGACGTCCCTGCTGGTGTTACACTGCACTGCAGCTGCATGCTATTAGTGGGTGCATGCACGAGTACCCGAGTGTTTGTTTCTGTCCCATAATATCGTACTACTCATTACATCTGCAGTATGGTGTCGCAGTTTGGCAGGTCCTTAACCTGTACAATAAAGTTGTTCATAAGTTGAAACATGGTGAGACATGTCGCGTTGTGCAACGTCGGGCGGTGAGCAATTTCAATTTAGCCTATACTGAAACTATACTGTACCAGTAAGACTCCCTAATCGGGAGATAAGCGACCGTAGGTCACTTATCTCCACAAATAGAGCAAAAATGTGTTTTTCCAAAATCTTCCTGATCCATGTTGATGACATGAGTGTAGACATACTGTGTAGTGATTTTCGTGATTTTAGGGCAAAATCTGAATCGGCCTCATGGTGGCGCTAGAGGGCCATGTGAGAAATGAGGGGTGGGGTCTCCGCGCCGCCAAGGCGGACGAATAGGTACCGGCCCCGGCTCTCCCGGTCGCTCCTAGCCCGAGTTACGGCATTTTATGTGAGCTGCAGTGGCAGGGGGTCCTCCACTGGGGGCGCCACCACTTTTGCATCCGTTCTGGAGCACCAGGAGTGGGTGGTCCCCGGGAATGCCCCGTGAGCAGCCCCGTTGGGGTGGTCATTTGGTAATTTTTGCACATGTGCTCATTTTTTACACTTGGGGGTCCCCGAGGGAGCTGGGGGTCCCTGGAGCTCCGGGGGTCCTTGGAGGTTGTAGTTTGGCAGGTAAGGAGTGTGTGTGCAAAATCTGGCATGGATCGGGGCAACGGTTGCGGAGATATGAGCAGGGCAAAAGTGTGACGTGTGACGTGTGTGACGGACGGACGGACGGACGGACGGACGGACGGACGGACACCTCGAGCAGCTTTCTCTAGTAAGTGCGACCTACGGTCGCAAAAATAGACAGTTGTGTTGTTTTACCATGGCATTGGTGAAAAATAAACCCTTCTTTTCCAGTTCTTTGTTTAGTGTTAAGGTTTCCTTAATTGCTGTCCTCCCGCTCTGTTGAATTAGCAAACACCTTCCAGGACAATGACCTTTTTATGCTTTGTATAATTCACAATGAACAGTCTGCCTGCAGTTGCTGGTTTCGTCTCCACTACAGAACTATAAGCTACCTTGCCCAGCAAATTGTTGGTACTTAGTAATTCTGTTTAATGGGTTAAAATGGTGGATCATGACGGTTTTGTGCAAGCAAGTTTCCTTGGCAATGTGGTTGTTTCTCTTACAGTTGGTATTATTGTACTGTTTGGCCACTGGCCATTCTCTGTGCCAAAATATGCCCAAAGGGGAATTCTGACCCAGAAACGATGACCAGGAGGAACTCCATAGCCCCATACAGGGTATCTCTGGGCTCCAGGACTTCACACAGGAGTCATGCGTCCCTGACTCATTTCCTCTGCCAGGAACCCAAAGAGTCCTGCAAAAGTGGCATTTTTGTGCTGACCCCATTTGATGACCATGTAAACTAAAAGGATATGTTTACCTGGCCTTTTATGCCAATTTGCACACCGGTGATTGACCGCCGTACAGCTGAATTGGTTAAAACCTGCTGGGCGGGAATCATTGGGTTACACCCCGCCATTCCGAAACACCGCCATTCCGAACATTGACTTCTAACCCTAACCCTAACCCTAACCCTTACCCTAACCCTAACCCTTACCCTAACCCCAACCCTAACCCTACCCCTAACCCTACCCCTACCCCTAACCCTAACCCTAACCCTGTTTCGGAATGGCGGTCTGACACCGAATCATTTGTGGCTGGAGTGTCTCTCTGTTAGTTCTGAGGCCCTACTCTCTTAACTGTGTATGGCTCAGCAGTGTGTGTGATGAATGGGAAATTCAGTGCTTGATGTCAGCTTGTCTAACCTTTGCCGGTGTTTAGAGAGGACACTTGATTTACGCTCGGTGCTATTCTACCGGTCTTATAGTTGTTCTGTTCAGTCCTGTGCAGAGACAACCATGCGTGTTCCAAAATGCTAGGAATGCCACTCACTCTCCTTGCTTAGCTGGAAAGTCGTCCACACTCACTCCCCCCTCTCTACTTATGCCTCTGCTTTTCCAAAATCCTCATTAGGTCAGAGCTATTTTGAGATTTTCTCTGCCCAACTAATGTCTTGAAAATAATGCTGACGGCCCTGTGGCCATGATCTCACTCAGAGAGTGAGTGAGTGAGTGTCAGTGCTAGGCACCGCCCCTTCCATAAGCCCTTTGACAAGCATGTCACAGTAGTGTCACCAGAGTTTTGGAGGATGGAGATTTTTGTAACCTGAGCAGTGAATGACAGATAAGCAGAGTTTGCTGTGGTCCTTCGCTTGTAGCCCACAATGTTTGCACTCACCGCATGCAGGGTGACTCATTGCGTAGTCATTCAATTGGCTTAAATTACCTCCTTTCATGGTCAACAATGAGCTCAGCTGAAGAGACTAAAGCGGGGGAAGTGAGGCCTTCTGGGAATGCTGCATTTGTTCATGAATCCCGACTCTAATTGGTTGTTATTGCGACGGGCAGTCACCAAGCTGTAGGGGCGGAGCGGGCTGATGTTTGTTTCATACTACAGTACACCCCCCTCCTTCTCCTCAGCCTGCTGCATGCTAGGCTACATTCATACAGGCCTGTCTGGCAGAGGTGTGGAAGTGGGATGGAGAGGCTCGCATCAGCCGCGTCACATGATATGAACCACCACAGTGGATCTGTAATGCCGGGTGTTGACCACAGGAGAGTACTCCGGTCTGTCTGTCTGTCTGTCCAGCCCGTGCAGGCCACACCCAGGCCCTGTCACAGCATGTCTGTTTGCTCTGTGGAGGATTATGTGCCGGCTAACTTTCCAGCAGAATCCCTCCCTCTTCATCTTCCATCCACGCTCCCTCTCGACCGTCTCAGGCTGACGTAGCATCGACATGCAGCTGTCTCAGCCCTGCCTCTGCACAGGGACAAGGCAGCTGTTGTGGTGTGGTGGTGTTGGTGGGTCGGGGGGGCTAATGGCTGAGGTTCTGTTGTGTCCCTGTCTGCTGTCAGCAGCAGTGTGTCATCCACATCAGTGACGCACTGACACACAGCAGGAATATAGAAAACACACTCTCACATGCATGTGCATGTGTATATGTGTGTATGTATGCACATGTGTATACACACATGCAAACAGACACATGCATGCGTACATAATTGTATATGCATAGTAGTATGAATAGCATACAAGCATACCTGCTTTTATGACACAATGCCTGACAAACACACAGGCCAAGCTACCTTTCTAGAGAGAGAGAGACGAGAGAGGAAAAACTGAAAAGGGGAGACCACACTCTCCTATCTTGATTCAGGCTGATTTGATAACGGCCTGTTTCCTGTCATCTGATAACACAGTAACGATTGGACGTAGTGATGCTCATTTTCCCCGCACAAAACTGAGCTTCTGTATCTCACAGCTCCATGTTGATAAAGACAGCAGACTTTGTTAACTTATAAAAGCTATAAAAAGAAAATGAAAAAAGGCAACAAACGGGTCCCAGGTGTGTGTGCATGCCTGTGGGATGTTGCCGTTATCTTGTCCTCCTCTGCCCGGGCCAGGAGAAGACAGACGAGCTTGGCAGGGGAGACTCCCAGGGCTCCAGTATGGTCCAAGTCTCTTGATGTTTACCAGCTCATGGCTTCTTTCGGTCTCAGTTCCAGCTTCCCCACGTTGCAGAATAAGACTGTGCTTCTGTGTGGTCCGTTTGACGCCGTGTGTGGAGAGTCACTTAGCAGAGGGAGAGCAAAGGGACATGTCTGCCCACACATTGTTTTGATGTTTGTCTGAAAGGTATTGGTCTTTGTACCCCTCATACAGCCCCACGCACGCACAGAAACTATAGCTTCCTCTCACCAGAAGTGATGCTTTCCAGACCCATACCACATGTCACATACCTCCCACCCCTCAGACTCAACAATCAAAAAGGGCCAGTCATTGCTAGTCAAGTCAGTTGACCATTTTGCACATCCCACACCAAGGCCAACTTTCCCCCTCTCTCTCTCTCTCTCTCTCTCTCTCTCTCTCTCTCTCTCTCTCTCTCTCTCTCTCTCTCTCTCTCTCTCTCTCTCTCTCCCCCCCTCTCTCTCTGTCCCACCGTCCTCTCCCACACCACCCCTCCAAGACACAATTGGGCCTGGAATGCAACAACGTCATCAGTCAGACAGGCATTTCAAAGCAAAAAGGTCCCACCCTGCGGCAATGGGAAAAGGGTGTATGTTTGTGTGACGTGTGTGTGTGTGTGTGTGTGGGTGGGGGGCGCTTAAGATGGTGAGTCAGAGTCCCCAGAAACCTGCCTTTGGGTATGCTCAGGTTGGAGATACCCCTACCCCTCCATACTCATTCATCATGTGCATGCACAAGCACGCAAACACACACACACACACACACACACACACACACACACACACACACACACACACACACACACACACACACACACACACACACACACACACACATTCTGACTCAAGTCAGCACATGACCGCCAGTTTGTTTCTCCTGACCCCTGTGTCATCACAGCCGTTGCCTGGAGGCATGGACAGAGGGATTTGGGCAGCTCCTTGAGACGAGCCCGTCCCTCTAGTCGTGTGTATTTATGTATGTATGTGTGGGGGTCATTCACTGCCCATGTGATCATTACAACAGCCCCTCTCTCTGCTTTACGCTGCCTCATGACCAGTGGACTGAACTGAGCTCATATCTAGAGGGTCTTCCTTCAGAGATCACTAAAGAGAGAGAGAAAGAGAGACTTCTGCTTTGGCAATGTAAACGTATGTTTTCTCATGCCAATAAAGCATGAGAAATGTATCACCTTGTGTATTCCCTGCTCAAAATGTAAATTGTAGTAATAGGCTACTGGACATACACTGACTATAACATTTATACACTTTTGAAAAAAATGAAATTGTAGAAAGACATACATACAAACAGAACAATTACTTTAAACAACTGATATTTGTGCATAACCTTTCCTATGTGGATTTATAGGCAAACTATTCCTCTAAGTAAATGCACAATTCTTATGGTTTAAGAGTTAAATTTGCCTCAGTTACAATGTAACAGCTCTGAGAACACTTCATTTCTATTCCCTGCAATTGTACATTATTTTGTTTTGATTGTATTGTTTCACTTTTTCTTTGGCCATGTTAACGTATGTTTTCTCAAGCCAATAAAGCCATTTGAATTGAATGTAATTGATTGTATAAAGCCGGAGGGGCTACAGCCCCTGTACATATACAAACAAATACTGAACCTGCCCACTGACTCTGGTCCATTCTGTAATATCGTCGGTGTCAGGGGGGTCTAAAAGTGTTAATTCTTTTAGGAAATAGCTCTGTTTATTCCAACCAATGTATCCAATGATGTTATTATTTAGTCACAAGCTGTGTATTTTTAGCCTGCATTGCATGGCCAGACTAAACCAAATCTGCAGAGGGCTTCTTTTTTTCGTCTGGTTTCCAGGCCAGTGTTGACCTGTTCTCGTCCCGACTGAGCATAACTTAGGCCGTACTGGGATTGCTGGTAGAGTTGAGTTCCAGAGTGTGAAACTTGGTGCCAGATCCGTCTACTTTTTAAATTCTGCCCTAATGATTTTGTAAGAGGGCCTGTCAGACATGAAGGGAGATGGTTCTGGCCAAGAATGAGCCAGCGATCTGAATTCTCCACTGGAACTGAAGCAGAGGAGCTAGGCAGTCACCAAACCTCTCAGCAGCCACCACAAACTGCTTGAACTCACACACACACGCGCGCGCGCGCGCACACACACACACACACACACACACACACACACACACACACACACACACACACACACACACACACACACACACACACACTACTTGGATTATGTGCACATAATAGTTGGATTATATGAGCCTCACAAACGCTTACCAACAATTCCCAGCTTCACTGACTTGGACCCCAATCCCCCCACCCTCCCTCGGTCCTCCCTCCCTCCCTCCCTCCCTCGTCTCCCTCAGTGAAATTAAACAGACTGTCCTGACATTGGTCCCTTTGGCTACTGGCCATGTTTGGCCTATCCACATTGGAATCAGATTGTTTTTATCAAGTCTGAACAGGAATAAAGCTCATGGAAATCTATTTTTGCTAAATCAGATTTGAATTTGACTTGATTTGTCCTGTGTGGTTTGAAATGTGATTCAAATCTGGTTTCCAAAGATGTATCACAGTCTGGACACTCGGACACTGAAGCCTGATTTATCGAGAATCTACAAGCTGACGATGCGTTGCATCATGTTGTCAGTCTTAAAGATTTAGTCAGTCCTAAGAGCTGTATTTCAGAAACAAATTGTATTTTTGCCCTGGTCTGAACACCGCCTTTGTCTCCTGTCTCTACCAGGTGTAGATGCTCCAGTCGCATCAGGACCCAGCCTCCGTGTCAGAGAGGGGCGCGGTTGCTTCCATCTGGGCCACGCCACTCCTCTGAAACGCAGCTCGTAATCTCTCTCTGAGCTGCCCTTCCCTCGCGGGCTGCAAACAGCACCCCCTCCTCCCGGCGTGGAGAGCAAAGAGGAGGTGGACGTTAACACAAAGCGGAAGCCATCTTGCGTGGCGAAAGTGGAGGTTAAACCGTTGCTGTTGGCTCTGTCTGGCCTAAGACGGAGCCATTGTGGGAGTGTTTGTCTTCAGTCTGCTCCCTGGCCTTTCAACCCGTTCGACACCATGACGACTGCCGTTCAGCCCAGTGAGCTGGTGTTTGAGTTTGCCAGCAATGGAATGGACGAAATCAACCAGGTACATATCATCACAGTAAAGACACCATACGGTTAGAAGTTTTGAAATGTACACTTTGGTCACATTCATCGTGGATGACTGTACCTATGCAGTCATGCACCATAAATGGAGGAACCGTTTGATGGAAAGGACCTTTGGACCCCTATGACACCATCTGTCCTCCTAAAACAGACGTTTCTTTATGAGGTGTCGTTGATTAATGTAGAGCTCGCGTAGCATGAAAAACAAGTTTGTGTACACAACGAGGACACAGTTTTAGCTGTAGGTCAGAAGCCTTCAGTCTTTATGCTGATGACGTGATGGCGATGAAGACAGGAGTGGTGTGTGTGTGTGTGTGTGTGCGTGCGTGTGTGTGTGTGTGTGTGTGTGTGCGTGTGTGTTTGTGTGTTGGGGGGCCGTTGGTGGTGGGGGCAAAGAGAAGTGTGGGCTGTTGGCAAAGCAGACATGGAAAGAGTGAGAGACCTGGAGTTCGGGCTGTGTCATCGTGATTCGCGCGTGGGAGGGGAGGGCGGGGCTTGGCCACAGAGTTCAGTTATGGCACAAAGGTTACTGTTATGTGTGCCCGGCTAGCGCCTGTGCCAATATGTGTACCCTGGTCAGGTGTGTTGATATCTCACCCCCACATCCTCGTCCAAATCCTGTGGAAGACCAAACTTGCTAGTGGACTCACTGTGAATGTTTGTGTGCATGCGCCTGTGTTTATATGAACCTGTATCTCGTGTGTCTATCTAGACTAGAATGACGAGTCGTCACTGGATCCCTGAATGGCGCCAGTTCAGGCCTAACCTGACAGACCAGTTACTAAAGTTATATGGAGGTGACAGGCTAATTCCACCAAAAGGACTTGCATTGTTCCAGAACAACACGTTTGGTTCCTCCCTGCACTCACTCACCCACGCAAACGGGGTAGCGTTCTCTCATGTTCACCTTGCTTGCCATGGAAATACCCCAGCGATGACGAGAATGAAAAGCTAGCATGTACAGCAATGTTGCTCGTAATGCCAAAGACACTTTTATAATAACTTTTTGCCGATCAAAGTTGCCATTTTGTTTGCACTCTTTATAGCAGTTGCTATCATTTGATAGCAGATTTATTTTGGCAATATAAAGCTGTTTGAGCCAAGTAGAATCATATCCAACTTCTAATTATTAGCCTTGTGATATTGGATTTTAACATCAGTAGGAAACAAGTAATGACTGCAGGACATTGTGTAGATTTCTACTGTAGGTATAATTTAATCTTGGTCACCTGAAGAGAACATCTTTCCCTGAGTTTAGGAAGTAGACAAAATTTGTGCTTCCAGCTTCCGGCCTGGTGTCACTATTTTGGGCATACTGTTATAGGCCCATAATCCACCGTGATGCAACATGTAATGAGCTTGTAAATTGGCAATTCTTTTACTATTTGTCGTAGCCTACAATGAAGTATGGTATATTGGGCTTAAGTGCTGTGATTGACAACATATGAGTATTTAAAAATATATTAAATCCTGGTCAACAATATATTAAATGTGCCCGTGTCAGTGATACTATGTACACCCCACTTCCTCAAACTCTAATAGGAGGACATTGAAAGTGGGTTTGAACAGGTAAAGCAGAAGAGCAGTGAGTTGTGAGGGGAACTGCTTGTACTGATGCTGTTGCTTTCAAAGCTAGAATAGGGAACTAAGAAATGCAAATAGAGCCTGATCCTAATCTCTTCTGTTTCCCTATTAGAAACACAGTTTCAAGGCAACAAAGAGGAAGATGTAGCCATGCTTGTACTCGGTGGACGGATATCGAACAACGCTATACTAACAGGCTATCCAAGACCTTCAAAAAATATTAGAAAATATCTCTAAGCAACATTTTTCTCTTTATGATCACATTTCTTTATATAGTGTAAAGACACACAATAAAAAGAAAAGAAATACATTTGTAAAACAACAAAATTAAACATGACCTAATCGGAATCAGAATCAGAATCAGCTTTGTTGTCACATCACAGGTTTACAGTAAAAAAGTGGGTGAAATGTGTTTTCGTGCATAGTTCCCATTATATCTTTATTTCCATAGTAGACTGGGTTCTACATACTTTGCTGTGGTGCACTTCACCCCCAGAACAACTCCCCCCACCCACCACCAACCCCACCAAGCTTCGAAACCATGGAGGAGCCCCGTTCCAATTTACAATTACAATTTACAATTTAGGCATTTAGCAGACGCTTTTAATCCAAAGCGACTTACAACATCAATACATCAATATAATAAGCAAGATAATATGTCAGTACATCAACAACAATATAACAATGTATAGGAATATCAATCTAGACAATCAATAACATAGGTAGACCACGCACCTAATCAGTGTAAAAAAACAAAAAGAAAACTTTTCTAAAACCTAAAAATGCTATCTAGCTTCATGTATGGTCATTGAGAGCAGGGGAGTGTTACAGTAGTGTTATTGGTTTAGGTGGAGTCTGAAGAGGTGAGTCTTCAGTCCACGGCGGAAGCTAGGGAGTGAGTCTGTAGTTCTAAGTGCGACAGGGAGTTTATTCCACAGTTTGGGGGTCAGGAGGGCAAATTGTCTAGGACGAGTGGATTTTTGTCCTAGGGCTTTTAGCAAGGGTTCTGTCAGCATCCCTGTGTTGGCTGATCTGAGTGAACGGGTGGGGTTGTAGGGGTTGATCATGTTTTGGAGGTATGGAGGAGCCGTTCCTTTGGCTGCTTTGAAGGTCAGCATCAGTGTTTTGTATTCAGTGCGGACCGCAACCGGGAGCCAGTGGAGGGAACGGAGAAGGGTGGGGAGACGTGAGAATTTTGGCTGGTTGAAGCTGGTTGAAGTTCCCCTCTTACCCCACAACGGCGAATGATAAATCCAGTATCGAAGAAAGTGCTTAATGAACTCGATGACCCTCTGAAAACGTAACGCCTCGACTTGTATTTCTCTCTTTCGCAAGTACATGCTGACACATTGTGTGGCGGACATTTCAATTCTCAAAATGTCACTTAGTTTACATGACAATGGGGGCGAGTATTTTGCAGGTGTCCCCAGCGAAAACAAGAGTCTCGTTACATCAAAACAACAGCAGAGACAGACGGTTACTTAAGGATCCTTGTGCTCTGTCAGCAGACTCAGTGTGGGATTCTGTGCGTCTGCTTGCGGCTGGGAGGAGGGGGGGGGGGGGGGTGGAGCGCTGGCGTTGATGGACAGTTGACTGAACTCAGTAGTGGCAGTCTGAAATGTCTGCTGGGTACATACTGTACACACACACACACACACACACACACACACACACACACACACACACACACACACACACACACACACACACACACAGAGGCGTGCGCACAGACTCAAGGACAACAGGCATCTGTAAACGTGGGCTGGGAGACATGATGTGCTCTCACTGTCTGCCTGTCTGATACAGTGTCTGACTGCTCATATTAATGGGACGCATATGTCATGTCAATGACACGTTGATGGTTTCTGTAGCCAAAGCAAAATCCAGGGTGTTGATGAATCCCCAAAAGGCTGCAAGGTGCTGTTTTTGCTCAGCTCTTGCCTGACACCAAAGAAATAAAGTAGTTCATTTTGTTGCACAGAGATAATGTACACACCACAGGGCCTGTTAATTTCCTAGTTAAAGTGTAGAGGAATGCAAGGACTCCCGTTTCCACCCGTCTCCCCCGGATCCTCCCATGCCTGCAGCCCAAGGCCCAGACACCTGGAATACCATGGGGGGTTCAGACCAACAATGAGGACTTGTTGCAGAGACAGATAAGCCTCTATCCAAACGGATCCTCCTTCTAGAATTGCTATATATGTTTCCCCCACAGGAGTCCATTACACCATGTCCTTTATTCACCTGCTTGCTTGAATAAAGGTCAAATGAATGAATAGATTATGCCAAACAATGATACACACAATGCTACACACACACTAATAAATGCTTGAGATATTATATATTGCATATGTAATACACACACATACAGTATATAAACCAGTAAGACGCCTAAGGGCCCTAGAGGGCGAGGTCGCGCCATCTGTCTTGGCCATATATGGATTCTGTTAGTGTGGTTCTCCTAACAGGGCATCACCTGGGATACAATCCCCTTTATGCCCATATATGGAGATCCCTAACAGAATCTCTTTTATGCCCATATATGGAGATCCCGGCTCTGAGTATCTGACATCACTGTGATGTCACCTGTTTAAGCCCATATATGGAGATCCCTGCTCTGAGTATCTGACATCACTGTGATGTCACAGTGATGTGTCCGGGGGAACCACAGTCAGTGTCAGGCGTCACAAGCTGTGACGGTTCTGATAGTAAACTGCGACCTACGGTCGCAATAAGCACTGTCACTGGTTGTTGCTTTCCTATTCACTGTTTTGAATGTGAGCGCTTTGTGTTGCACATAATTAAACCTTTATTCTGCCATCAATGCTGGCTTTGTAGCATAGTTGTCCATCTGCACGACACATTAGAGTAGTTCACATTCAGTACTTGGTGTGTGGAATTTAGCAGGTTTTGGAATTAACTTTGCCTTTCTAGAAAACATACTTTAGTCTGACAAAGCTATTACATCTGCTGCTTAGTACTGGGCTGGCTCTGTTTAGTCTACTTCTCTACTAGTTGCTCACAGTTCAATAATACCATTTTGAGGTGTAGTCTGCTGCCATCTGCTGGCAGTCAGCTGACATTGAGCTGTTTTGTCCAGCATAGAGCCATTTAATTAAACCACTTTAAACCTGTCATAGTCATGGACATTTTTATTTTTATTTATTTTTATCTTTTAAATATTTTAAAAGTAGATCTATAAGCTTACAACATTGGGATGCCTTTTATTGAGCTTGAAGATTTGCTCATTTGTTAATTTTGCTGCCCATTGGGAACGATGCATGCTGGGAACGATGCCCCTCCTGCTTACAATCCCTGATGTAGCCGTTGACAGAGTGGATGTGGCACTGTCTGTCTGTCTGTGTCCCTTTTATACCCATAATATGGAGTTACGTGTCAGACAGGCATTGCCAAATACGTAGTGAAGACCACTCTATGACATCAGTACTATGATGTCATATTGATGACATCAGAGTGGGGATTTTCAGATTCATCGTTTTTGAGGGAACATCCGAGTGATCCGATCATCTTCCCACTTGCATGCAGCGAGTTTGAAGTCGATCAGTTGGGCGGTTATCGAGATACGCTGGGGACACGCAGAGATTTGCGTAATTCATAGAAGGATACGTTATTAAACACTGCATAAAACTGTTTTATCAAGATCTTTAGAAAGCACAGATATATCTGGATCTATGTGCATGTGGTCCCTTAGAATGCTGGTGCACCAGCTGGTTACCTCCACACAAGAGACCAAATCTTTGTTATAAGAGCCTTTACATATATCATTATTACAGCCTGTCATAATGTTGACAGCTATACTGTGTATAATGATATAAAAAAATCATATACACAGTATAGATGTCAACATTATGATAGGCTGTAATAATGATATATGTAAATAGTTGTCCACTTTTAATGTCATTCCATTTCCTCTATTTTACTTTAGCTTGTGTAAACAATTACACTAGTGCAAAGCTGTTCCAAAGTGCTACTGGAACCAGGAAAATAACACCCTGAGTCACAGGGCCATATTGCGGAAAAGAAAAAGTAGCTTTTCCTCTCACGGCCGTGTGACTCACTCATTTAGAGAAAGGCTTTGCGTTTTTCCTCTTGACACCAAATCAGCTACTCTTGACATTGCCTTGTGTTGAAGGCGTTGTCAGATAACAGTTGGTTCCTCAATCGTTCTCATGTGGCTCCCAAATGGTTTGGCCCCGACTCTGGTAATTTCCTCTGTTACTTCACTCCTTCCGGCAATAGGCAGTGCCCTACTGGAAATGAAGGAGTGGGCTTCTAAAAGCGGAGCGCTTTAACTGAAATTCACGACTGCTCCATTAACAATTCATTTGGGTTGGAATAACCTCAGAGCATAGCATTAACTTCTCAGGAGAAGTTGGGCAATATCAGACAGCTGGTTCCTGTCTTTTCAAGGCGCTGCAGGTCCCTGTGGACCTGCGCAACTATCCTCAAATGATCTCTTTGACAGAGTTAAGAGTGTTGTAGCATTGTGTTATATCCAAGACCTTTAATGGAGGCTTTCATGCAATGTTAATTGTTTTTTCATGGTATTGTAGAGTTTACAATTTTTGGAGCACTCATGTCTATGCATGAACACATATTCGCGCACTTGTTATCTTTCTCTCTTTCTCTGTCTCTCTCTCAACCCTTTGGCCCCCAAATCATTTCACTAACTCACTACTACTACTACTATTACTACTACTACTACTACTACTACCCTACTACTACTACTACTACTACTACTACTACTACTACTACTACTAATAATAATAATAATAATAATGATAATAACTAACTGTGTGTCTTCTGTGTGCTTCCTCCCGTGTGTAGCTGGATGACCCATCGGTGTTCCCAGCAGTGATTGTGGAGCAGGTGCCGGCAGCAGACCTGATGCAGGTCTACTCTGGCCTGGAGTCTGATGAGGTGAACGGCATCCTGGTGGACACCACCCTCCACGTGGTGGAGGAGCCCATCCTGGGCGGAGGTGTGGACCTCTCAGGTAAGCAACGGAAGGACATGGGAGGAATTGAGATGATTTGCTTTGTAGTTTGAAAGAGGAATAGTGCATCGTTTGATAAATGTAACAATTCATTCGTTTTTGTTCTATTTTTCAGAGAAAGCTAGTATGAACAAAACAAAGGTTCTAATCTGAGATGAAGGATTATAGCCTGAAGCGGTTTCAGTGATAGGGACTTAACACCCATTTTATACTTACAAAAATTGTGAAAATAGCTGGTAGATCGGAGAAAGGATGTGTGTGAGCTTGTAGATCAGCTATTTTCGGCAAAGATATTTAGTGTACAGCTAAAAATTAGGCGGACTCCGGTTAACTATACTTATAATAACACAGGAATAGTCTGACATCCTCTTACCCTAAAAAAAATCATAAGTGTGTCCACTGACACGCTTTATTTATTTATCTAAGATATATGGCTATTTATAAATATTACATCACAGTTTAGAAGTCGATAATGTCATAAGTCAATGTTTAAACGTGTGTTGAAGATATGTCACTTTTAATGAGCGTCCCTCATTCAAAAAAGTGTAAATGAGGTTTGCTAGGATTGGGATAAAGCAGTAAGATCACGTCCTGATCGTTGTTTGTATTTTATTGGTCAACAGAAACAACTGTCACAGGAGATGGCATGGAGAACAACGAGGCAACAACTGCACTTCTTAACATGGAGTCTCCAAATAACATTTTGGACGAGAAGCGCATGAGTATGTTTGTTCTATTCCAGGCCTGGAATTCCGTCATTTTAGGGGCAAGGCCTTTTGTGTTGTCCATTTTCTGAGGGCACAAAGGCCGAATGCCAGGGCAGGAAGGCCATCAAATAAAACAGGATTTTAGTCCGAAAAGCAGAGAACAACCGGGTGCTCAAGGGAGATATAATCGTAGTAAAAATATATGTGGTGCTTCTAGGATGAGTGGGATTAAAATATTGTAGAAAAAATAAGTTGAGATCCGAGCACTCGAGGAGATTAAAATACAACAACGTTTATTTATCTAAAAACCAACATATTCTATTCTAGTTCTGCATTGTAAATGTTGTCAAACATTATGTTCATAGGTTTGGTTACGTCTGTAGCCTAAGTGTAGGGCTGTCACAATTATTACATAATCGTCTAATCGCAATTATGTGACATAATTGCGATTATTTGACATAATCGTCATAATCGTTTCCATGATAAATAAAAGTCAAAAATAGTGGAAATAGCCGATCTACAAGCTCACAACGTGTCGCATATTTCTACTATCAATGCTCTTTTTTAAGTATAAAGTTGTCAAATATGTCAGTAATTTCTTTGTATATTTAGGTTATGTGTCATATCTACCATGTGCAACTGGCCTAAAAGCCAAACAGCAATGTAATTGTCAACGACAAGAACAATTAAATCGTTAATCGCAATTATTTGAGTGTCAATTAATCGTCATGTAAAATGTCATAATCGTGACAGCCCTACCTAAGTGTCTTGTTTCATGTTTAGTTCACCCCTATACCAATCTCCTGGAGTCAGACTTGACTTACATTCCATTGAGGCCTGACCAGATGTCCAATGGTGGCCTTGACATATCAATGGATGAAGACACCTCATCCATGGATGAGGTTCCACAAAAGTGCTTCTCCAAACCACAGAGAAAAACCAAAGGTAATACATTTGCAGTTGAGGTTATTAGCACTTTTGTTATTTTTGTTTTGACTTTGTTTTTCAATTTCAGTTAGTATTAATAGTTTTTTTTTAAGTGGGTTTCCTAGTTTAGCATTTATTTTGTGAAGATGCTTAGTTTTTGTTTAGTTTTCATTAGTTTTAGTGTTATAGTTTTAGTATTTTATTGTATTTGGGGGAATTTCAGGGGCAAGATTCAAAAATATTTTGTAAAAAAACAACAACATACCATAAAACTAAATTGGAAGATAGGTTTCATATCCACCCGAAATATCTTTGTATAGCATTGCTTTTTTATTCAGTTAAAGCAGCACCATGTAACTTTCCTCTTCTACCCCGGGTTTCCTGTGCAAGTGCTGACATTTTTACCATTGAGCTAATAGAGCTGACCTGCTTGCTCAGGGGATAAATTACATCTTGACCATCAGGTCAAAATTCATGTCAGATCCTGAGTCTAGGTGAGACATGACCTTTGACACAATCTAAATGTCTCAATAGAAGAGCAGGGAGACAAAATACAAACCAATTGTATATATATTGTATTAAAATACTCTACCATACAGCTTGGACAAAATTAAATTTTATTCATTAAAAATTTCATAGTGAGACTTTAACAACAATGTTTATTCCACATTTATTTTTGTTTGTTAACCATATCCACCTTGGTTACAACATCTTTTTTAAATAATTCTAGTGTTCAGCAGCTGACAGTGATGTAGGTAATTGGTCACCGTAGTATCCTAACGTGCGCTTCTCCTCCGTTTCCATCCTTATAGTGCGCAAGCCGCGGGCGGTGCGTCCCTGCTCCCCGATCACCACCCCCAGCCTGCCACTCAGGAAGAAGAGCAAGGAGGGTAAAGGTAAGCCTCACTAACTAGTGCGCTTCACTGTAACAACAGGCCAATTCAAAGCAAGGTCTCGCCTCATTCATTCTGCGTACCCTTTTGTGTTTCCTCTCGCGGAGCTTGCAAACATCAGTCCTCCCACCTCCTGCGGTCGGGCGGGGGGTTGATGCGAGGTGAACTAATTGATGAGGTGCTCTCAAAGTGCTGCGTTTCACAGGGAAATAGAAGTGATTGTGGGCTGGAGGGCGCATTGATGCACTGCTGATAGCTGCTAGTTTCACTAGATGTGCACCCATTACACTATACAGAGCTGGATGCTGAGAGAGAAGGGGTGGGGGGGGTTCAACTGCACACATATACATCACCCTGTCATGATGGCAGGGACTCAAGTGACTGCTGGAAGGGTTGCTGTTTTTAACCACTTCTGGCCAGAGCGTCTCACAAACAAGAGTAATCTACTGCCAAGCCCTGTATAATTAATTCCCTGCCTAGACAAGCGCACGCACACACACAGCATGCACGCACGCAAGCAGGCACACACGCACACATGCACACACACAAAAGCATACAAAAGCAGAATTGATTTATTCAAGTTAAGGGAATAAAAGTAGTATGTGCAGTAATTGCATGATTTGCATCACTGCCATTTAGCAATTGTTAAATTACAAAAATCCTGAAATTCTAAATTCTAATTGCTAATTTTTAAATGATAGATATTTGTGGCACTGCTTCAAAACCCTAAGACTGAAGACCTGATAGGCTAGCACATTGAAAACACGAGTTCATTTCTCCCCTCTTTTTCCCTATATTGCAGGTAGCACCATCTACCTGTGGGAATTCCTCCTGGCTTTGCTGCAGGATAAAAACACCTGTCCCAAATACATCAAGTGGACACAGCGGGAGAAAGGCATCTTCAAACTGGTGGACTCCAAAGCCGTGTCCAAGCTGTGGGGCAAACACAAGAACAAGCCTGACATGAACTATGAGACCATGGGCAGAGCTCTCAGGTTAGAGGGACATATATTATTAGTAATAGTAATATAATATTACCAACAAGCCTCTATATCTACACAAAAGGGCAAGTCAAAACATATGTGCAAAATAGCCTCTATAACACGTGTTACCACTCAATTATCTTTTTATTATTATTAATATTTTTGTATTTACTACTGCCAAATAAAGTGTTTAACCACTTAAATCACTTTAAAACTAGAAGAAGTGCTCTTCCGAGCACAGGTCTCCACCAGCCACGCGTCCCGGTGGTGGTATAATAGGCCAATGTAAAAAGGGTGGCATGTGTTCTTCACCAATTTTAGGCCTTTCATGGCGCCTCCATGAGGCTGATTTGAACATTTTGTAGTGTAATTTCTTCCTTGGCCCTTTGAGAATGTGCGTGCACAATTTCATTACAATTGCACGCTGTGTTTGATTTGAGGCATTTTGTTTGAAACGGATCAATCCTGCAAAGTTTGGAGGCCAATCTAAGCCAATCAGGATGGAATATTTAATACAGGACAGATCCGTCTTGATCATATGACTGTAGAGATACTGTGTACTGATTTGTGTTCATTTTGGGTAAAGTCTGAAGGAGTAATATCCAAAAATGTGTCTTACATAAGTCGGCATCCAGGTGGCGCTATAAAAGGCTGATGTGAAAAATGCAAGGAAAGGGTTTTTCCTTGGCCTATAGGGAGTGCGCTTACAAAGTTTGAAACTGATCGGTGGAGTTATAGGTAAAACCACAAATTGGCCTGTTATAGCACCACCATGAGGCTGATTTCAAAAATTTGAAGTGGCATTTCTTCCTCATCCTAGTGGGATCGTGTGTGCACGATTTCATGTTAATTGCACTCTGCGTTTGAGATTTAAGGCATTTTGTCCAAAATGGACCAATCTTACAAACTTTGAAAGCCAATCTTAGCCAATCAGGATGGAATATGGACAATCAGAGAGATCCATGTAGATCACATGACTGTAGAGATACTGTCTGCCGATTTGCGTGATTTTTGGACAAAATCTGTAGGAGTACTGGCCAAAAGGTAGTTTTGCACAAATTGGCCTCCTGGTGGCGCTAGAACAGGCCCATGTGAAAAATGTGGGTCAGAGGTTCTGAATTGGCATCCAGGGAGTGCGCTTACAAAGTTTGAAACTGATCGGTGGCGTTATAGGTAAAACCACGAATCGGCCTGTTATAGCACCACCATGAGGCTGATTTTAAAAATTTGAAGTGTCATTTCTTCCTCAGCCTAGTGGGAACCTGTGTGCGCGATTTCATGTAAATTGCACTCTGCATTTGTGATTTGAGGCATTTTGTCCAAAATGGACCAATCTTACAAACTTTGAAAGGCAATATCAGCCAATCAGGATGGAATATGGACAATCAGACAGATCCGTGTCGATCACATGACTGTAGAGATGCTGTCTACCGATTTGCGTGATTCTTGGACAAAATCTGTAGGAGTAGTGTACAGAAATGTGTTTTGCAAACATGGGCCTCATGGTGGCGCTAGAACAGGGCCATTTGAAAAATGTGGGGCAGAGGTTCTGAATTGGCATCCAGGGAGTGTGTGTGCTCATTTTGGCAGCGTCCGGGCCAACGGCGCCGGAGATTAGCTGGTAACAAACTCGGAGGACGGACGCACGCACGGACACACGGACAGACGCACGCACGGACGCACGCACGGACAGGGGCGAAAACATACTCTCCCCCTGCCTTCGGCTGGTGGAGACAAAGATCTAAATATATATAAATATTGAATCAAGCAATTTAAAATCTTTCTGGTGTGCACACAAAAACTCGAGTAGACAATAAAATGACCCCAGAAGCGTTTTAAAGTGAAAACCCCTTGAAGCCATCACAAATGTTCAAAAGTAGCAAAAGTGATACCGGATCGACAGGCTGAGCTGTGTTATTTTCACTGTTTTTGAAAATTTGTGAAAAATAACATCAATATAAATAAAAGAAATAAAATGGCATGCCCAATAGGGACTCTAAGTTGAAAATGGAAAGAATATTTTTTGGGGGGTTTAGAAAAAGAGGAATGTAGCAAATCAGTGTGGATTCCAGGCTAACAGCAGTGTGCCTCGCCATACCGTGTGGGAACCACTGGTCAAGACGCTTAATCACATGAACCCTAGCGTCCCTCTTCTGGGGATGCTATAATAGGCCAACATTTGGTCAAAATAGCAGATCTTGTAGTTTGGCTATTTTCTGTAACAAGAAATGGTGTAGCGGGAAATAGGGAAGGGACCAAGTACAGACCCTGGGGCACGCCAGTCAATGAAGTATATAGGGTTTAAAGCTCCAATGAGTGAAAGACTCCATTCCAGAAGCAAGATAGTAATTGTCACGCACATTAGCTTCGATTCAGCGCCGGACCCCCGCAGACATCATTTCCATGGCTGTGTTCATAACCATATACTGTAATGAGTATTGAACACTGCAGGGGCCCATTACCATTTCATGATGATAACTTATGCACTGCATTAAACGGCGCCGCTATCCACTCTGCTCTAGATACTACTACCAGAGAGGCATCCTGGCCAAGGTGGAGGGACAGCGGCTTGTTTACCAGTTCAAGGAGATGCCATCCGACCTGGTGGTGATCGAGGACGACGAGGGCTCCGATGCCCACCACGGCGGATACGGGAGCCACAGGTCCAGCGGCCACGGGCGGTCGGGTGTCCGCGGGGGGTCCAGGGGGAGCGGCAGGGCCCACGGACAGCACCACGCGTCGGTCAAGCACATAAAGAAAGAGCCGAGCGACGACGATCTTTACCTGGAAACCAACGGGGCCGAGCAGTTGATTCAGACGCTCCACGTGTTGCAGTCAAACCAGGCGACGGCCACGTCAGCGGGGATGAGGTGAGAGATGTGCACGAGGGCCATGTCGAGGAACTTTTAACCGCTTTCAACTTGGTGTCCCTATTTTGATCATTGTTTTTTGAATAGCAAAGTGTTATCAGGTCAAGTATAGCATATTTACCACATACACAGTTATCACAATAGCATATCATAAAACACTGTACAAATAATGAATCAAAGTTAATTTCCTTACACACTAGGTGCATTTCTTTCTGAAAAATAGTCTTAGCTTTTGTTAATGTTTGTTTAATGAGTACATCTACACAGAACACAATATTACGCGGCGATATAAAGCGATGCAGTTCGTATTTGGAACAAGGTCCATTTTTCCACCACGAATAAAGGCGTCAACCTGTATGAATCAGGCATCAACTATGTGAATCGTTTTGATGCTATTTACCCGCCGGCAAGTATTGTTTATTTGTCACGCCCTTGGTGTGTGAAGCCCTTTACGCCGAGGATTGTGTTGTGTACACATGCAAGCACGTCCTTGAAAGTCACAAGTCAACATATGAGAGCCTCATTCTTCTTCTCAGGAGCCTTTCTGTCAACCTATTATTAAAACAGCTTCTTTCTGTCAAGAAATAATATAATCATCAGTGCCCTGCAAAAACCTTGTTTTTACTGTTTTTATAAATATGAGTAAATAAGAAATGTTCCACTTTGATTATGTCTACATTTAGGAAAGAAAGACATGCTTCCCAATAAATATCTTAGCCTCCCTTTCTGTCTCTTTCTGTCTCATCCACCTGTGTCTGCACACGTGTCTCTTGTCTTCCAGACATAAGAAAAGAAAGGATTTATTCATTGCAAAACTCAATGCCAGTCATTTTTGAAAAGCAGTATTCAAGTTGATTCAAGTTATTGTTTGGACTGTTTCTATTTTAGATTAGTTACAAATATGTATTCCATGAACACTAGTGATCATTTTCAGTGCAGTGCAGATTGTAGCCAGATTGTTGCAACGAATTAACTAGTAACTTGATTTATAGGCCTTTATTCAAGAACTATTCCAAGTCTTACGCATCAGATGTTCAGACAGGAGGAGTATGTGGAGGTTGTTGATAAGTAAGAACAGATTTTCAACTGTGCGGTTCTCTAAACAGACCTCTTTTATCTCTTTAAAGGAACACCAACGGCTCTGCCTCTATTCCCATGGTCCTAACATCCAGCAGCTCTCTCCAGTCTATGCCCCTCACCAGTGCACTGACTAACGGGGACACGATCCACTCCTCCCCCCCTCGGGTCATCCTCCACACTGTTCCCTCCACCACAGCAGAGGTCAAAGACCTGCTGACCCTCCACACGCCTCTTGCCACAGGGGCCGGCAACCTCCAGGATGGCTTCCGCCAGCAGCTGCTGCTCACCAGCTTGGCCTCCTCCGCTTCTCCATGCACCTCCCCCACACGTGTCATGAGCTCCGCTGCCTCCGGCCTCAGTGCTCTCCCTCGTCTGGTCACCTTTAACGCGGCCTGTGGGCAGACCATGGTGGCGCAGCAGCCCGGTACTGTAATTGCCACCGTGCTCAAGTCCAGCGACCTTCACGGGCTGCAGGTCAAAGAGGAGCTGGACGCTCCCAACTATTTCCAGTCGCTAGTCCACGGCGATCCCTCGCTTGCGGCAGTGGCCTTCGACAGGGAGGATCTGGAAATCGGAGAGATAGGGCTGAATTACAGGACTGTGATCATTGAAACTGGTCAAGGCAACGGGCTAGACGATGGAGGGGAACTTAATGGACACTTTTCTCAGAGCAGCAGCCCGAGTGAGGGCCTGACCCCGGTGGAGGAGCTAGAAGTGCGAGGGGAGATGTCCTTGCAGCCTGAGCAGGTGATCAAGGGCCTTCAGGAGCTGCCGGTCTCCCTCCAACTCCCTGCGAACTTTATCCAGATAAAGACAGAGCCCATGGAGGCCTAGGACCGCAGCCAGGACCCTTCCAAACACAGTGTGAAATGAAAATAACTATGGAATCAAGTTTGGTCCCAGACTTAAGGTTTCCTTTCCCTACCGTGATAATCTGATCTTTGAATTAGAGATTTTGCTATGTATTGATCTTAAACGTTGGTCAAATTGGCCTCAGGATTTACTGTTTACTCAGACTTTGTGACCATGTGCCTAATTTTGAACGTCAAGGGATTGTTTTGTCGTAAAGATGTCATTGATCAGAACTGGGATTACCTACTGTAGATAGAGAAAGGGGTTTACACACACACACACGCACACGCGCACGCACACACACACACACACACACACACACACACACACACACACACACACACACACACACACACACACACACACATGCACACTCCATACAAACATTCCTGTCTAGGAGAACAGCCATCAATTAAACCAGGGATCACCCTGAAATACCAAATGTGCCAGTTAGAATAGTCATTTTCTTGCCCTTACATCTCAATAGACTTGTGTCAATGCTTAACCACCTTAAGCCTTATTTTATACGTCGTCATACGATGGTATCGTGTGGCGAAGACAGAACAATCTACAATGCGACGCGTGAGCATGTAAAGTAGATTGGCTATTTTCACCACTTTTGAAATTGTTTGACAATTTTTAATCTACTGTATAATTAATGACATGCTCAAAACAGGGACGCCAGGTTGAAAGTGGTTAAAGAGAAGAGACTTACGCTCCAAATAGGAGAATGCAGCAGACCAAAAACACGGGACCGGATGCCAACTGATACAATGAAATCAGACTTGTTGAGACAGAGTATGTTTGATTGTGTGTGTGTGTGTGTGTGCGTGCGTGCGTGCGTGCGCGCGCGTGCGTGTGTGCGTGCGTGTGTGCGTGTGCGTGCGTGTTGGGGGGTGGTCTTTTGTTTTGTTATCCACATACAGGTAGTATTTTCTAGTTCCCAGGGATGAGGACTGGAATGTCACGGTGTCCAATCAGCTTAAAACACCACCGAGTTTGAAAAGTGCCTTAACAGGAAGTTCAGACTGTTCAAGACTTTGGAAATGTTATGTGAAAAGGATAAAATGGACTGCCTAGATTTTCACTTTTATTAGTGAATATAGTTTATTTTTTCTTGTCGATATGGTGGTATGCATCCGCTCTCCATTACGCCTGGCCTTAAAACACTGTGTTACTATGGAAATGGGCATTTACCGTTCACCAAGGACAGTCCAATATCAGACGTGTTTGTATATACAGTAGCTACAGTCCTGAGGCAGAGACAGATGGGGAGGGAGGGAGAAAGAGAGAATGCAGAGAATAAGAGATTCTATCAGCCTCGGCTACAGGGGATGCATGCATCTCCAAGGTATACATTCTGTTTATATAAGACAGAATATATATATACATATATATATATATATATATGAATATATATGTATGTATATATATATATATATGTATACATATTCTAAGCAATTAAGATTAAGGCCACAGTGAATTTATTTATTTTGTGAATTTCAAAATTCTGTATAAAAAAAAGGCACATTTGTTTATCTATTTACATGTGTAAACACGAGGGAATATTACAAAAAACATTGAACTAATTACCAGGATTATTTGGTTTAGTTTCTCTTCTTTTTTTTTTTAAGACCAAACCAATATTTTCCATTTGTAAAGCATTCTGTATAATCATCACAGCTCTGGTATTTTCACGGTTTTGGACTCAAGCGGGTTTGCAATGCCGCGTTATTATCGCGTTGATGTCTTTGTAGATATATTTTGTTGTGCGTCTGATTTATACATGTATGTGCTTTGGTTCTGCTCCTCAGTGGACATACCTCTTTGCCTTTGACAACAGTATGGCAGCAGGGGCTACGCAGGCAAAAATGTATATTGTGTGCACATGCCTAAAATAATCTTACAGGTATCTTAATTTGCGTCTATTTGATATTGTTGCTATAATGGGACAGAAACCTTGCATCTCCATATTTAATCCTTTCATGTTCACTTTGTCATTATGAAAATATGTGTAGTATTGGTAGAAGACTGGTCTTTCATCACGAAGGTGATGTTAATTGGTGCAAAAATGTCACAAACATTGTAGTGCTCTACGTCATCTTATATTTACAACTGGCTTAAAGCCGCATCCCACTTCAAGCACGGACATGAAGCCTCCACAAAACGGACATGCTTGAAGCCTATACTCACACAGGCACTGAGAGAGAGAGAGAGAGAGAGAGAGAGAGAGAGAGGGAGAGGGAAGGGGAGAGGAGCAGGCAGTGTATCGAATTACATTTACAACAGAGAGGGAGGGCTGTGTGTCACACACACACACACACACACACACACACACACACACACCGGAAGTGCGTCCGGCGGTCAAATATGTCCGACCGGAAACGTGCGCTGCACCACAATAGTTCCGCCACAATAGTTCCGCCACAATAGTCCCCCCCCCCCCCCCCCCCCCCCCCCCAAAACATTTTTTATTTTATTTTATTTTTTTTATTTTTTAAATTTTAATAAAAAAAAAAAAAAAAAAAAGTTTTTTAGTAAAGAAGCGGGCGTGGACTCTAGATGTGAGAGGCCCGAAGGGCCGCGAACCTCTAGTGTGTTACGTAACACGTAATGTCACAAACGCAACATGCCCATATTTGGAGACCACTTGCAACTGGCTGACACATGGTCAAATTAGTCTGTCTGTGGGCTTTATAAATATTTAACCAATGATAAGTATTAAAAGCTTGGCCATAAGCTCTGCGGGACGGACATACAGACGGACATACACAAAGCCAGATGTAGGAGCGGTTAGCACTGCTCAAAAAGAGCTTGTGACCAAATAAAAACCACACGTACAACATTGGATCTGTTTAGGCCGTCTTGTAATCAGAAGATCACCAACTTACCCCCTGTAACTCATCATAACCAGCTGAGTAGCCATCAGCTGGATGAAACAAAAAATGTATCTTCCCCACGGGATTAATAAGGTCTACAAAATAATCTATACATTAGATAAATGTTTTTTTTTCCATTTCCTGAAAAGTATTGCAGTTTTGGACATGCAAGGTTTCCGTCTGACAGTGACGATATCATATCTCTCCACTTCCTTTGGTTATTTAGCTAAACGTCTTGGCAGTGCTGCTTTTTGGCGTTGCACTTGCCATTCTGGTGCTCTCTTCTTTATTCTGGTGCTCTCTTCTTGTGCAGCCTGTGGCCAGTAGTAGTATACGCTTTCTATGATCTGTCCTGGCCTGTTAGGCTCAACGTCTAATTGGTCCAGAAGGCCTGCAGGAGCTGAATTTCTATTGATCATGAGAGCTATCGTGTCTAAACTGGTTGTATTTTAACTTGGAAGGTAGCTGCAGAGTGAAAACAGTTAAGACACACTGACCCTGCCCTGCTCCAGCACCTGAGGACAGAACAGGAGTTAAATGTCCATGTCACCCATTCGAGAGAATTGCCAAACGCTCCTGAACTTGAACGCAGCATCTTATGTTGAAAGAATTGTCCTCTCTGCGTAGAAACCAAGCTATTTTCGATATTTTCACCAAAAGGCCCTTTTAGAAATGTCAGCCCCTGCCACTTTAACATTCTCTGCACGTCCCTGGTCTGCACTGACAATCAGAATGTATGTATACCGTACATACTAGACAATGTTGACAATCAATTGTTATGCTGAGTTTTGTTACCATGTTTTGTTGAACTCTCTCCCCTGACAGTCCTTGAGCTGTGTCCTTCCTTACTGTACATGCTTTACAGAGGCGTATTTTGTAAATCTGTAGATACAGTATATATTCTGTCTGCCATTCCTTAAAGCACTGTTGTGGGTTATTGAGAGGTATGTCCGCTGTTTATTTCTGCTCATTACGTTTTGTGTCCATTGTCTTGGGTTCTCTCCATGGCTTCCCCTATGCTGAAAATAGAATAGATTTTTAAGGAAAGTCAATGTAAGAATTAAAAGCAAATTATTTCTTCATTGAAATCCAACATTTCTTTTTTATATATATTGAAAGAGAGCTTACATGGAATGGTTACCAACAAAAAAACATGATAAATCTCATAAGACCATATTTTTCCAATTAAACTGCATTCACTTGTTTTCCTTGTTAGCATGAATACTAAAGTGAACAAGGGTCTTTGAAGTCATCACAATAGAATGGCAGATGAGACACAGACTGTTCCTAACCATATACAGTAGAAATGTGTATCACATCATAAAGTATGTTAACATCAAGGAGCCCAGCTGCTAATTGAACAATAATCACTTTTTTATCACAGTCAGATTAGTTTACAGTTGCTATAGAATACTGGAAATTGCCGGCTTCCAAACTGTTACGGAATCAATTAATCTTTATTGCAAAGAGTAGTAACATATGTTAACAAGTAACAAGCGTACTAGCCTGCAGCCTCTATCAAAATAGGCAGTGATGCAATGAATGAAGAGTGCCAGGGTGAGGTGGAGGCAGAAGAGGTCAGTTTTCAGATTGTGACAGAAAGTTCTGACTGCAAGAAGAGGATCATTCCACAGCTTGGTGGCCAGGAGGGAGAAGAGTCTTTGGATGCTAAAGAGCACTGGGCTGGCCAGGGTGTCATAGGGAAGGGAGGGACAGACGTCCTGTCTTAGCTGATCTAAAAGTATGCAGGAAGGGGTGTAAGGAAGGACCATGCCCTTGATTGTCTTGGAAGTCATCACCAGTCTTTTAAAGTGCTCCATACAAATTTGAAAAAGAAAAACATTAAAAAAGGGCATTTAAAGTCTACTACTAGTTCAAATAAAACAAGATTGGAGAGCAATATTACAGAGCAGAAGAAATTATTTGACCTGATTTGATCTGAAAGTATTGTGTGCCAGTGAGTCACCGTTGTTAAAATGTTTTAAAAATATATATTTTCTTTCTCCAAAGATTTGAAAATGGCAGATAGCCTACATAGCCTATTAGGGTTCATCAATGCAATCTATTATTATTTTTTAAATCTAGTAGCAATATACTGATACTTGTGTTGTGTAGCAATCAAATGACCCAGTGATGCAGAAGATATGGCTGCTTTGACTGACTTTTACTTTTACCTGCATCTACTTGTGATCAAAGCACAATATAAATAACTGTTACGACAGGGAGGAGACAGACAATCAGCTGTCAGAATACAGAATTTGTTGCTGAGCAATGCTGACAGTGATCGCCTACACTCACTGGAACGCGCTTTGTTGCCATCGTATCTTCCTGGTACTGATGTATAGCATGGTTCATATGACAGTCGTCTGTCATGACAGTCAGGGTTTCAGGGTGTCACACCCTTGTCTCTGAGTGCAGGGGTGTCGCACCAAATTCCCCAGGCCTTGGGTACTTTAACTATTGAAAAATAGCAGATATACAAGCTCACAGCGCGGCACCGAGCTGTTTCTATGTCAGTGGTGCTCAAACATTTTCATGTAAAGGACCCCCAAAATGATATGTATTTGGCCACGGACCGCCATCTCAAAATATTTACTTCCAGGGACCCCCCAGAAGCAAAATTTGAGTTACCAACGTTCGCTTAAAAAATACATATATACAAAGATTTGCACACATTTTCAGGACTTTTCAGGAATTTAGCAGATCTACAAGCTCACTGTGAGCTTGTATATCTGCTATTTTTCAATAACCAGTAAGACTCCCTAATCGGGAGAGAAGCGACCGTAGGTCACTTATCTCCACAAATAGGGCAAAAATGTGTTTTTCCAAAATCTTCCTGATCCATGTTGATGACATGAGTGTGTAGACATACTGTGTAGTGATTTTCGTGATTTTAGGGCAAAATCTGTAGGAGCAGTGTCCAAAAATGTGTTTTTAAAAATCGGCCTGAAGGTGGCGCTATATGGGACAGATTCATGTTGATGGGATGAGTGTAGACATACAAGTATACAATAATTAAGGCCCCTCCACCTTGGGCCCTAGTACTCAGTCCCACTCCCCAATAAGATAGGCTATTAAAACAAACACCAGTTGTGTATGCAAATACACAATACAAAATATTCAAAAACAAATTCAAATGTAAAATTAATCAAGCTTCATAATGATTAGGCCTGCTATCATAAGAATCAAATGCATTTTAACCATGGTTTTAAGTCAATATAATTACAAAACACTAAATAGTGACAACAACTCCTAAGCACCTCAATAGACAAGGTTCAACAAATGTATTTTAACTAAATATAATTACAAAACACGGTCAGTAGAAAAAGTTCAATAACAGTGGGTGTTCACTGTTTAGTTCAGCCTACTCCATGGCCCCTCCCACTCCCACTAGACACTAGACAGACCAAATAATCAGGGTGATATACAAATCATTTATGTTCAAATAACTGGCACAAAAATACATGATGTACTCCTTATAACGGTATGACATAGTCATTACATTTTAAGGCTAGTTGCTACTCCAGTGAGTGTCTGTCCCTCTTTGGTCTTTGACACATTCAAACCGAGTTGGTTTGGACCAATTTCACCCCACTCAGTGGTTGGCTACATGGTGCGTTTCCTGGCAAACCTGACCTGAAAGTTTCTGAACCTCGAGTCTCTTGGCTAGAATTAAATCATTGAAGTAAGTGGTTTGCTTGTCATTTTGTCACTTTCCATACACCACCCTGCACTATTGATGAGCATTTTTGGTGCAGCACAATCATTTGGCATTGTCCATTTTCATGATGGTTGGATACCGCGGTGAAGTTGGATTCAGGTTGGATATTCACCCAGATGGATATTCGACATTTTTAGGGACCGTCCACAAATTACAGATTGCATTTTAAAAAAAATGCAATATCTCCTAGAAAAAAGTGTGGTCACATTGTCACAAAGGGTTCGCATTAATGAAGCACTGCTTGCATTATTAATGGAGTTATGCTATAACATCATAATGTGACAAAAAATATAAAGCAAAAGAAAGGCGCCACAGTCACACTGCACATTTGGGCTTTAGAGCAGAGGTTTAGCACAAATAAATTAGCAGCAGATGCATTTAATCCCCGTTGCAACCATTTTTAATAACCACCAACGATGTGGTCGAACAACTATTAGTGCCAACCCTCAACCAACAACACACACAGTATGTGGTCAAGTAATTTGTGGTATGTGCTGTCTACAATCAATGTAACTAAAACATTGCTAAAATGTAACGTCTGTGAACAAGTAAACAACAAACTTCTATATGTAAACAGTGACCTCTAGTGGCATATAACTTTACTACGGTTAGGGTAGGCCTAACCCTATTATGTATGTTGTAGGCCTGCTATCCCGATAGTAATCATTGCTTCAGTAACAGGGGTCTGCCAATCTTTGAAACTTTATTTTTCTTTCTTTTTTTTAAGATTTGTTTTTAGGCTTTTTATGCCTTTATTTGATAGGACACAGTAGACTGACAGGAAATGGGGAGATAGATGGGGAATGACATGTGGCAAAGGTCGTCCGGATCGGGAATCGAACCAGCGACGCCAGCAGGCATCATAGCCTAGTATGTGGTATGCATTGAATGTAATGCACATTGCAAGTGCATGACATTGATTACATGATAAAGGCGCTATATACCAGACATGCACCATTTACCGTTTATTGAGAACGAGCACATCTTGTCACTATGTCCTTCCTTCTGTAACATCTGTAATGCCAATGTAAATGCCATGAGACATCACCTCATCAAAGTTCAAACCCTGGATATAATCCCTTTTATGCCCATAAAAGGGGACATGGACTGAGAGACAGATACTGACACACGGTTGGTTCCTACAGACAGGGATCTCCATATATATGGGCATAAAAGGTATTCTATGTATGATCCACTTAACGAGTAACCGAGGAAGCATGTCTGGAGTCACAGCACACGGTTGGTTCTACAGACTCCAACCTTTGCACACGGATAGCTCAGATTTTTGCCTATGTTCTTAGCTGCTTCCCCTGCCGTTACTGTACTTTCACAATGTACAGCTGTATGACATATTTTTTTTGTAGAACCGCCGATCCAACCAATATGCCCATATCTCTGATTATAATTACATCTAACGATGCTTCTTCTCCATTCACGTTTGGTGAATGTAGCCTTGGCCAGGAAAATTTGATGTCTTCAGGTGGTTACCATCGATCATAAGGTGTTTCGACCCACAAACCACAACACCCTCCTGATGGCCGGGTCGGCAGTGGTGGCCAAATCACTGCCCATCTCCTCCTCCTGACCAAGGCTAAACTCCCCTCTCCTGCTCTATTAGTTTTTTCCCAACAAGAGGCTTCTCTGGGGAGGTATTGGGTGGGTCCCTCCTGAGGTCTTGAGGTGACACAGGTGCATCTCCATATACATGGATCTCCATATATGGCTATCAGGGATCTCCATATATAGGTAACTGGTCCAATATATATTAATAATGAATTCCGTCCGGTGCGAATTACGTCCTGTGCGACCTCGCCCTCTGCGCAACCTCGCTTTTCGCCCGTCTTACTGGCATATATACTATTATATATATGAACAGACAGACAGACAGACAGACAGACAGACAGACAGACAGAGCAAGCCTATTTGGAGTACTGCCCTGGAGTTGGTTGATGTTGGATATTCTTTGTAGGATGCAACATCCAGTCTCAGTTACTGTATGGGATAGACAGACTGAGCGTGTTTCTTTTCACATCTTTTTGATTGTACATTTGGCCAGCCATTGTAAGGCCTCTTTTGGCTGCACTGTACAAATAGGCTATTTGCACAGTGCAGTTGTAAAGGGAGAAAGGGTTTTGTAAGCAACAGTACAATGAAAGAGAAATTGTTCTTTTGCTTCTGTGTAAAGGTGAAGCTAGTGGAACGGGAGAAGAGTGGGGGAAAAACCCTGACCAGGACCTTCTAAGAGAAACTGCTGGTACGTGTACACATTCTGTGATTGTTAGATGATTCTTATCTAGCAGGTTTTGATTAATGACTGAAATATATCGTCGTCGTTGGGTTGAAACCTTCTATGTCTGTCCAAAACCGTTTGTTAGTGAAAACAGCCGATCTGGTGCGAGGCGTTGTGTGCTTTCAGATCTGCTGTTTTCACTACTTTTGTGCGATGGCCTTGTATGATGAAGCAGTGCTTTACTTTGAAAACAGCCGATCTACAAGCACACAAAGCCTCGCACCACGAGGCATTGTGTGCTTGTAGATCTGCTGTTTTCACTACTTTTGTGCGATGGCCTTGTATGATGAAGCAGTGCTTTACTTTGCGAAGAAATGACAAATTTGAGACTTGGTGATACAAGGTTTCTGGCCAACATTGCCAATATATATTTTTTGTGCTGTAAATATTCTTGCTCTTTCAAATTAAGTTGTATAGCATCTTTATGTGTTGGTGTTAGACTTCTCCAGGCCTTGAATTATTGCCCCAGTCCAGGCCAAGGATCCACCACCTGCCAGCTATACTCAAGGAAACATTATGACCAGTTGCCCATTGCAGAATCCACTATCATGGTAAGAAACTGAAAACAACAGTAATAACAACAACAACACGGTGGTAGATGCACAGTGAACAGCAAATAACTTTAAAATAACAAAATTAAAGGTAAAACACTTTTGCTTATGGTAAGCAGTGATTGTAATGGAATAAGTCAGGGGTCTTCAACACTTTTCAGGCCAAAGACCCCTTATTAGCTGAGAGAAATATGAAGCAGGGACACCCACACGTTTTCATAGATTCCATATAGTTTCATTGTTTGGCAGCACGATCATCAGTGTATTTTGGATTGATGTTAATGTGTATTTTTAGACATTTAACCACTTAAACCAATACTTAGTAAACTTGACCTTCCACTCTGTACTTGCCTGCTCTGTTTTCCCTCTCCACCAAACCGCTTTGCTGAAAATGGCCAATCTACAAGCTTGCAGCGCAAGGCCTTGTGAGCTTGTAGATCGGCTATTTTGAGAGCTTGTAGATCAGCTATTTTGAGAGGTTGTAGATCTGCTATTTTTGGCTCTCCTCAGGATATGGATGCTATAGGGTTCAAATGGTTCATGTAAAAAAAAAAAAAAAAAAATAGCAGACCCCCTGTAGTATCTCTGATGACCCCCTAAGGTCCCGGACCCTGGGGTTTCAAGCCGGATTTCTACTTTGCCGTATGACAGTGATTTTGAATCGACACCCTCGTACGATGAAGTGTGATTTGGGCTTTTAGCTGGTGAGACCGAGACCCCGAAGAAAGAGTGCAGGAATCTGGGAGAGGAGGACTATTTCTGTGTCGCCTGCAGCCAGTGACACAGCGCAAGTGTTTATTGCCGCGCCATGCAGCCTCTCACAGTGGGAGCTGTTGAAGGATGACGGCTGACATTATTGTGCCTCCAGCCCCTCGCGGGATTGGTAGAGGGAAAGAGATTATTTAACCACCAGGTCCACCAGACTGACTGGAACAATTCAGAGATTAAAAAAAACAAGTCGTTGCCCGGATTTTCATGGGTATTGCATGACCGCATTGTCTAGCTACCTACCCACCTGATTTTAGTTTAAAATGTTTTAGGACCACTTAATGCTGAAAAATCAGGTGCTTAAAAAGCCCATTTCTACTGAAGAATAATGCACAATTTTATCAACAGCAGGTTTAATACAGTAGGTGTGTGAATTGTTCAGATACACAATGCAAACCTGTAGGATGAATCAATGCACCACTGCCTCCACAAGATGGCACTGGTGATACATGTCTTTTAAAGAAGCACTGCAGCCTTGTGTCACGCAGAGACCGTTTCCCCCAAGTCACTCTTTGACTGGTTTACACTCCCAGCTCCAGAGTAACAGCCCATGGAACTGAGCGGATGGATAAGTAATAACCTGCAATGGAAATAAACAGCTGGAGGTAAAGTTACCATGCATTTTAGATGCAGCAACAAAAGGAATTAATTCACTTGCAGACTTTCTTGATAACCAGCCAGTCCCTAAGGCCAAGTAGGCAAAGTCCTTTGAACGACACTAACCTGGTAGACTATATGCTGCAGTGCAGACACCCTTCTGTTCACCACCTTATCAAGATGACAATAAACAAGCACAGGGGGTTTGGGTGTTTTTCCTAGACAGTGTAATGGCAGTAGGCTACACAGGGAGCGCTACCTTTTGAAATATGCTCCTCATGTTATTCTACCTTTTCTGTTGAAGAGGCACTCATGGTTGACAGACACAGGTTTACAGGTGTGCCAGTGTTGAACCTGTACATATATATATGTATATAGCCTACTAATTAGAGGTTACATAATCTGAAACCAAGCACCCATCATATACATATAGGAATCTGTTGCTTGGGGATACAATATACATGACGTGGGCATTTTGACAGCACCTAGACACAGTTTGGGAGCGGAGGAGGATGATAAGGTTGCTAGCTGGATGCGTGGACGCATCGGTATCGGTACAGACTATCTTCCTACTTTTCTGGATTCAAGCAACTCTCTGTCTGATTAAATGGAAATGACTAACAGTCAAATCAATATGTGAGGGGGGATGTACATTTATTGGAGTTTGACTTTCACGATGGATATGAAATCGCAACAGGCATGAAAAGCTGTTCAGGAATCGAGCAATAATGTATCTGTATCAGTCTTTGCGCTCATGACTCTCAAGGCTCCCCATGCAATTTATTCCCACAGCTAAACAGAGTGTCCGAAGGGGGACCTTGATAGATAGACTGTAACAAATAACAGACTCTGAAAAGGTTTGTGAAAACCTTTCCATTGTCCCATGTACCAACTACCAAGAGCACCCTGACTGTGCTGTATCTGTTTAATAAAAGCTAACCACCATTTGATGTGGAAAGGTAGAGAAATAGTACCAACCAAAACTCATAACACTGATTTTATGAACTTCTCAGTATGGCCTCGGGGACTTAGCACCACCCATGTCCGTGTATTTGAAGTATGTTGCAATTATTGCATTTGTTAACTTGTACCACAATTTTTTACTCGACATGTTGCTTCAGGCCATTGACATTATTGATTTGAAATACAATTTGGTTGCAGCCTGTGCCCCATTTAGGAACATATTCTTAACACATTTACATAGTATAATATGTCTTGCCCTCATTTTCGCATTAATTTGTTTCATTGCATTAGGCATCAATATCACTGACAGTATGACATTGAGTAATAAGTCATAGCATCGTCACCGTCGACACTCAATTAGAAGGCAAGAAACGACATGTAGAGTTAACCCCATCTGTGACCTCCCCCCTCGGTGTAGCTCCTTGACTCAGTCGCATAGCATTGCCATCCAGAAAACTTTCTATTTTTCTCCCTATTTCCCAACTTTGTATCAAAAATGTGAAGGAAGTCCAGAGTTCCTGCAGCTATCTTTAGTAAGGATGGGGTGGTAAAATGATATTCCGCTGTGAAACAACTGTTTAAATCAGGCGTTTTGACAGTCTTTATCACTGAAGCACGTTTCCGAACAGCAGCAGATCAGACAGGAACACGCTTCTGGAATATCAATTTAGCATCATTTAGCGTCTTTACTGGATGGCAATGTTTTGTTAAATATCCCAGAACAAAGGAGGAGGTCACAGATGAAGATACTGTACAGTATGCATGACACTTAAACATTGCATGTCTTGTTACTTCATGGATGGAAGGTAGACAGTTACCACCAACATTCTCTTGAGGTTCATTGAGGTTGAAGTTTCAAATGTTAATTGCTTATACAGCTTTTAATGCCTGAATGTTAAACTATAATGAAGCAGATTCAGGTAACACGTTATCAGAAAGTAAATTGTTCTGAAACCAAACACCCAGGTGTGGTCTGTCATCATTGCCAACTCAAAACTGAAAGAAAACTGAAAGCGTTATTCGTTTAAGTATATAGCCCAGCTGTCAGGTTTGTTGTAAGCTCCCAGAAGAATCACAATGATGTTGCAGTGCAGTGTTCGATTGATCCTTCTCTGCAATAAGGTAATAATGTGAGGTAGGATAGGATCCCATGTAAGTAGTTAGTCTGTGATCAATTCAGAGTTTTGGATATTTTAAGAATTTGTGAAACATTTTTGCTAAATATTTTTGAAAATGTCAACAAAATAGGGATGACAGGGTTAATGTTGTTAAGGCTAATTTGTATATACTTGTATATAATGACGAATGTGTTACAATTGTAGCCTGGCAAAATGTAATCCCCCCTCTTGATTTGCACTCAATAATGGACAATATTTGTCGACATAGTATCTTCTAGTCTTTCAAAGACAAATTCATATGGTGAAACTGTCTGATTTATTTGTATTGTTCAGTCTAGTCTTGTATTGTTCTGTTTGCATTTTTCCCCCCAGAGGCCAGAAATCTGTGTTTATTGTGATTTAGAAGGCATGTAGGTGAGGACATGGAAAAAAAAGAATATATGATTCTACTTGTCAGGACGTCAGGACATACCATTTAATTGACTTCAAATGTTTATGGTTACAACAAGGGAAGCATGACAGACATGTCTGACAGCATTGCATTGCACCAAATTCAAACCCTTGTAAGTGTACCTGCTTCTACATCAGCAGCAATTGACATGCACCAGGAAATCATTTTGGATTTAAGGAAACACAGTACTTGCAAAAATCAGGCATAGAGCGAAAAAAGACAGTTGAGATTCAGTTTAGCTTTTTTACTGCCTATGCTTTGTTATTTGGAAGACCAAATCAGTTATGTGAACAGTGGATGATTGGTTGCGGAGAGTTGTTGCAAATGCTGGAACATTATTGCAGTTTGAACTGTGGCACTATTGAACACATCTTAAAGCTTGCTATGAAACACTACACAGTAAAACATCAATAAAGTCTACAGAAATACATTGTAGCACAGCTAGCACTATAATTCAAGGAGAAGAGGGAGATATGTGAAGTTTGTTTGACTATAACTTGTTGACTCGACCTTGATACTAAAAACAGAGATGATATATATTTAATTAAATGTCTAGCATATGTAATTATTATGGTAGAAGTTGAACAATTCTTGTGTATATACAATACAAAATACTCCAGAAAATTCAAGATAAAATGCTTTGCTTTGTAACCCCTGAGGAAAACAAATGCAGAGCAGAATGTTTATGGAAACATTATAAGAGACAAACACTACCCTTTAAAACACAACTGTACTTCAGTGCACAGGATGACACTACATGAACACAATCTGTTTTTAAATCACTTCAAAAGCATTTAAAATGCTTTTTCAAGAAAGAATCACAATTCCCCACATGATTTGGGCTGTTAAGACAAACTTATCGTTTATCATTGTGATCATGTTTTGGGATTATTTTGTAATATTCAAAATCATGATCCACAATTTTGTCGTCTAAATCAGTGGTTCTCAACCTTTTCAGGTCGTGACCCAAAATAAACATATTTGAACTGGGAACCCCCACCCTGACAAGCACTTGGAATTGGAGAAGTCGAGGCTTTACATTTAGTTTGACTCGGTTCCACAGATCAATATTGTGAAAATAGCCGACCCAAAGGTTGAGAACCACTGGTCTAAATTAACACTACAAAGCAACTGTGGTTTGTGATTTTCCATACATATGATATTTAACTAGTATCTTCAGATGATTTTAATATTAATATTTTTTCCATATTGCCCTGTCCTAGGAGATCGTTGGATAATAAATGGGCAATGGATTATTTTGCTAATACAAATGGTCTGAAAAATTGACTGTGCGAGAATAGCACCAAAACATTACATGAACCTTATTTGCCCAGATCACGCATTTCCAACTCAGATCCTCCCCAGCATACGGGCAATCCACCAGTTGCAAGGCATGACGATCTGACAGATGACCCGTCCCCCTTGATAGTAGTATGGCCATGGGTTGAAACCTCCCAGGGGTTCGTGGTAGCGTCTGCAGTAGCGGTAACCACGGCGACAGTACTGGCAGCAATAGCCGTTGTCATCCAGACGGTTGTCCAACTCGATTCCAACGTCTCTCTGAAAGAAGATTGGGTCACAATTAGAGCTATGACAAATCCCTACCTGTCCGTAGTCAGGACAGTAGATTTGATTGTGTGAATTGATGCTCATACTTTGGTTATAGGCTAGGAGGATATATATGAAAAGGCTAAGCATATTAGAATGTATTTATCACGCAAAGTTGTGCCATACTTGATGGCTGTGTGACAAAGGGAACATGAAAGTGAAAGTGGGACACCTTGATTTAAGCTCCAGGAGCATAAAACATGATATTGTACCCTTGACCTTTCCGTTATGCCAGAGGTAGCAGTGCTCCTGGCTGTCCGGTGTCCCATTCTCTGACCCAGTGATCTTAGCTCCTCCGCCAGGGCCATCTTCAATCTAAGGGACTCTAATGCTGCGGTTACCGGCATAATTACACTATTTCTGTCATCTCTGACCTCCTACTCCCCCGGTCGCAGCCCACACTCTGCGGCAAAATGGTTGCCCCTCCTCCTTTTTAGAGCATTCAGATTAGAGCTTGCTACATTGTGGCGCCCTCCCTCTGACCTTGACTTTAAGTGGATGGCACATTCCTAAAGCAATTAGCAGAGTAATGATCGCCTAACAAGAATCCTTTCATTTGCTCTCACTGGCTGCCTCTGAATTTATAGAGGGGCCAAATGAAACCCAAACGAAAGGTAAATTGGGTAGAATTAATGGCCCTTGGCTTTTTCCATTGTGCTGGTTTGGTTCATGCCCTCTCTAGACTCGTGGGGGCCGAGTGCCATGCCTTTTGATCAAGAGCAACTCCAAATAGGGTTCAGAGAAGTGCCACTTAACTCGCCCCACTAGTTGAGGCGGCGGCGTCTGCCCTCGGTGCGTGTTTGACCACATTTCAATCTCCTGTAGTAAATGAATCCACAGAGACGATTCAGCACTGTCTTGTTAAACAGCTTGGATGAGAGAGTCAAAGGCCTTCTTGGACCTCCACGTCTGGTGCGAGCTGGCATCATTCTCTGCCATGCTCACAATGAGTCAGCTATTTGCAACAGTCTCTAGTCTAGAGCTAAACACAAGTCCACTGTGGGGAATAGAGAATGTGCGGGCCATTGTTTCCAGCCTAGGCTTATGAGAGAACTGGACCCACAGGAACACACAGCTTTGACCTCTAATCCTCCCTTCCCCGGTAACCACTTTCAACCTGGTGTCCCTATTTCTTTGGCATATTTTTGTTGTTAAAGGTGAAATTATATACCGGTGTATATATACTGTACACACACACACACACACACACACACACACACACACACACACACACACACACACACACACACACACACACACACACACACACACACACTCTGTATATTAATGTGTTTCGATTGTAGTCCTACACGGCCATGTTGAGGACCAACATGGATCAACTTGTCTGATTGGCGCAGAACTAATTTTCTACGCCAATCAGAACACCTGATGTAGGGGTGTAGGGCTACAATTGCAACCCATGAATTGGCCTATAATTATATTATTTAAAAACAAGCTGCATTTTGTTCACCATTTACTGTATACCGGTATGTTTTCAATCGTCATAGTTATTGAGCTGACAAGCGATGCTTCCTGCTTGCCCCTCCCCTTCTTCACAGAATATTCACCTATCATGACAAGCCCAGAATAGACGGGTTTCCGCACAACCACTAGGGGGCACAATGCAGCACTCTTTAACCCATTTAGGCCTAGAATTATTGAACGCTTTAACCAGTGAAAAATAGCAGATATACAAGCTTAGAAGGATTCAAAAGACACTTATAGAATCGGGTCAAAATTCAAATTTTCACAATTTTTCAAAAATAGCAGATCTACAAGCTCGCAGTGCGGCACTCGGTGCCGCGCTGTGAGCTTGTATATCTGCTATTTTTCAATAGTTAAAGCATAACATAATCATGCACAATAATGTGTACCCGTTAAAGCATATCTGGAACACATTTTCTGGTTGGACTTGCACTTGAGGTCACGTATTCACGCACTGCAGCTCGCTACTCCAGCTGAACCTAGTCCCGCAACATCTGATTACGGTTCTTATCAGATGTGAGTGTTTCAGTCAAAGCGCTTTGCCCCCTGAATGTGCACTCACCCAATAATGTTCGTAAACAAGAAATGCGGCCATTGGGACGCTAAGGTTCATGTAGTTAAGTTGTTCAAATAAACTCGGCCAGCCAGCTACTCCTTTTAGATTCAGTGTGAGTGGTCAGTCACTGAAAACCAGTTCACAGCAAATGTAATGGTGCAGAGAGTACTGCAGACAAGGGTGTCGCACCAAATTCTGGGCCCTGGGTACAAGGATTCACTCGCATTTTGTGCTTTAACTATTGAAAAATAGCAGATATACAAGCTCGCAGCGCGGCACCGAGCTTGTAGATCTGCTATTTTTGAAAAATCGTGAACATTTGTGTAAGTCTTTGAATATTTCAAATCCTTCTATGTTTTTTTTGGAAAGTCTATGTTTCTATGTCAGTGGTGCTCAAACTTTTTCATGTGAAGGACCCCCAAAATGATATGTATTTGACCACGGACCCCCATCTCAAGATATTTAGTTCCAGGGACCCCCCCAGAAGCAAAATTTGAGTTAAGAATGTTTGCTTAAAAAATAGATATATTCAAAGATTTCCACACATTTTCACGACTTTTCAAAAATAGCAGATCTACAAGCTTGCAGCGCGGCACTCGGTGCCGCGCTGCAAGCTTGTATATCTGCTATTTTTCAATAGCTAAAGTATATATCCAGCTTGGGCCCTAGTAAGTCAGTCCCGTCCCCCCCCCTTGTGACGCCCCTGACTGCAGACTACAGACAGTGTGCGTTTCCTTTTGTGTGTCTCGCCATAACTTTTTAACCAGCATGTCTCACAAAAAAAAGCAGCAGTAGGATTCAAATCACGAGTCCCATCCCAACTGTTCAGAGCGATGATAAATGGAGTTAAATTACATGCTGGGTAACACGGGGGACAACACATAGAGAAGGAGAAAAAGATGATGTGTAAGGTGTGCTCGCTTGATTTATTGCTTCTGACAAAGTCAGGTAGGCAATTAATGATTTATTATTTTAGTCGGGTTTAGGGTCATCATCAGCTTCCAGGCAACAATCTATTATGGAAAGAACACAATGGGCTGTCAATGGACCAATGATAATCTTATCTGCTCCTCACAGCCCAGAGTGTGTGACGCTATACAAGATCATGATGAGTGCTTGGCCGGAAAATGAAGGAAATATTTTATTCAAATGATGTTGCATTTATCAAAAACAAATAGCCAATAGGTAGTATTGCCCCTCAGAGACAATTAATCAAAGCCAGCCTTTTAAAACAGAGGGCACCGGCACATATTAATCACTCTAGCTTTGGAGTTCCCACCTCTGGTGGGGATGCTGTGGTGATAAGAATGGTGCACCTTGGGAAATCTCAGGCAGTCAGTCACAAACATGCAGCATTAATGAAGAGTAAAAGTCATTACCCCCTTGCTGCATCTGATTTCATTACACAGACATACACACACAGACACACACACACACACACACACACACACACGCACACGCACACACACACCTTCATGCATATTAAGAGGCACACGATATGAATGAGTCTGTCAAGTAGAAAACTTTGTCAGTCATTCAATAAGATGTAGCGAATCAAAGCATGACTCCTTTAATTTCCACACTTGTTGGTGCTATTTCACACACACTGATTGCCACTCTTCATGGGCTTGAAGCGCATGCCGGGATATGTTATTAAATCTCCTAGCCGAGCTCATCACGTCCTCCTCTGATATCAAATTAAAACGCCAGAGACAAGATGTCTCATATTCCGCTGTGTGCTCCCCAGGGGTTTGGTTCTCACATAGACACACACACACACACACACACACTGTGGCATAGTGTTTTAAAGGCTTTGCTACCAATGTTTAAACACTTTCCTGAACTGATCATTCCAGAGTTTGAGGAATAAGATAGTAAAGTATGTACATAGATAACTGCTGCTTCACTTAACCACCAAAGATGCGATCCATAACCTTTTTGTGTGAATAAAACATTTTCTTTTTTACCAATTTTCTTTTTTAACAATCAGTATGGCGGAGTATCTTAATACGATATACCGTAACTAACACAGTCATTGTAGATCGTTTAGATCATGTTGTAGACGATGGCATTGCATGAAGCTCAAAAGTGCAATATATCCTCTACTCAAACATGCTTTACTCCACAGTAGAACATTTTGGGGACGCATGTTCGAAACCCTGGTAAGACATAGAATTTGCGGATTGCAGCGCTAATCTCTAAAAACCCTATATACTTTGTTGTACGTCGGCAAGCTCACAACATCATGATGACCCACCTCTTTCCAACACATTGTACTAGTCTGGGATCGCTCAGGGTAGAAGACCAGGTTAAGCTGTGGGTATTGAAGGTCCTCGATGCCCTCAATACCCACATACCTGACGAACTACCTCCCCAAAGTGAGTGACACCCACAATATTAGATCTGGTAACACCCAGCTATAGAACAAACATGGGTAAAATTCTCTTTCCACTGCACTGACACCAACTGTAGCTTGTGCTGTTTACATTTCTGACTAATAAAGTAACAATCAAACAACGCCTTGTGAGCTTGTAGGTCTGCTATTTTTGGTGAATGCTTGCAGAACGTTTCCCTATTTTCCCCAAGTGTTTGCCTGTTATATGACATGCCCAGAACAGGGACGCTAGGATTCATGTAGTTTAGTGAAAGCTAGTTGGCTCTCTCTGAACAGAGATGCTACCACAAGGACTGAGCAGGGAAGATTATGGCTATGTCTACACCACCCATCACCCCCCAGGTAATTTTCGAGCAGTCCACCATTGTTGGGCAGGCTAAGAAAATAGTGTCTGACCCCTCTCATACATACTATATCCTGAGTATAGGTTACTGCCGTCAGATACTGTAGGAGGTACGGGGTCCATGCATGGAGCTATAATAGGCACTCTTTTGTCCCTCTGTCAATTACACTCCTCAATGGATGTTGGCTTTGCTCTGTTGCACAAGGTAGAGGTGTTTTATTTATTATGCTGGAGGGTGATGTATAGGCCTAATGGGTTGAATGTGTCACTGTGTGCCTTATTGTTTTGTTTTTGTAATGCATTCTATTGTGTACTGTATATATGCTGCTAGTGCCCATGACACATTTCTCCCAAGGGTGACAAAATAGAATAACCTTTAACCTTGACCACTTACACACACTTAGAGCCCCCTGCAGTGTTTTCTAGCTTTTTTTAGTCTACAAGATCAGGATGTAAAATTGGCTGGAGAAGGCCTGTACCCACTTTCAACCTGGGGTCCTTGCCCTTTTTTTCGGGCAAGTCAAGACTCATTATAGGTGGAAATCCTTCTATAAATGCATGAAATCTGTTCAAATGGATTGCTTTGCTCTCAACGCATCGCGGTGCGACACATTGCGAGCTTGTAGATCGGCTATTTTCACAGCGCAACGCCATTGTACGATGACGTTATGCACTCCAAAAACCCTGTTTACTGTGTGCGTGTGTGCGTGTGTGTGAGCGCCTATGCTGAAGCATGGACCAATCGTATCGGAAGCCCATCCTTGCTATTTGGGTCAAGGACAGAGGTGCCATTCCGCCAGCGCTGCTGGGTGATAGTCAGGGGTGTCGCACCAAATGCTGGGCCCTGGGTACAAGGATTCACTCACATTTTGTGCTTTACTAAAATAGCAGATATACAAGCTCACAGCGCGGCACCGAGTGCCACGCTGCAAGCTTGTAGATCTGCTATTTTTGAAAAATCGTGAAAAAGAAAAGTCATTGAATATTTCAAATCCTTCTGTTTGTCAGTGGTGCTCAACATTTTTCATGTGAAGGACCCGCAAAATGATATGTATTTGGCCACGTCCCCCCTTCTCAAAATATTGAGTTCCAGGGACCCCCCAGAAACAGATTTTCGCTTAAAAAATACACATATTCAAAGATTTGCAAACATTTTCACGACTATTCAAAAATAGCTGTCTGCAAGGTCGCAGCGCGGCACTCGGTGCCGCGCTGTGAGCTTGTATATCTGCTATTTTTCAATAGCTAAAGTATAAAATAATTCCAGGCCCCTCCACCTCCTTGGGCCCTAGTAACTCAGTCCCACTCCCCCCCCCCCCCCCTCTCCCCCCCCTCCCCCCCTTGTGACGCCCCTGGTGATAGTTATTCAGTTGGAGATATATCCAGGGCTGGCTCTGCTACACACCAGGCTACAAGTGTGGCGGCCACGGCTAAAGGTCACCCCCATATATCTGCCAACCTCTGTCACAAGGACGCTAATAATTATTCTGCCTAAAAAAAAGAGGGGGAGAGAGAGAGAGAGAGAGAGAGAAGAGTGCAGAATGGGAAGTGGCAGCTCGGTGATGGGATTCAGACCTATGAACAGTGGATGAAAGACCATGACACATCAGAGGGGATGTTTGTGTGTGAGAGAGAGCGAGGGGGGGAGAGAGAGGTATAGGTTAAAGAAAGAGTGGTGGTAAATAAATTGAGATATGGTACACGGTAAATGTCAAAAAATTTACTCAAAAGGGTCCAGGTTGGTCCATCTTTTGCGTTTGTGCACTCACACGTTTCTTTCTACATATGTGCGTGTGGGTATGTGTGTGCACCTGTTTGCAACGAGTTGCTGCTGCGCGGCCTGCGCCTCCGGAATAAAAATGCCTGGGATAATATACGTGGCATCCCACTGGCATTGGGCGGGGGTCCCGCCTACCAATTCCAGTCCGCCGCCTTTCCCCTCTGCTTGGTCACAAAGGCCTTTGTTATCGCCGGGCCCACAAACACTGTGCTGGATGTGGTCTTTCATTGCACTGCGGCGGGTATGCATTACTCAGTTGATAAAGGTGGACCCATTTCAAAAGCCCAACAGTTTTTTCATCCCCCTGGTATGTTTTAATTGCATAGCGGTAGCGAGCAGCCAAGTCACGGAAGACGAGGGAGAAGACGCGTATCGTGGGTGCGGTTGTTGAGTGCGGCTGGGAGGTGTTTCTGGGACTGGCCTGATAAATGTTAATAATATTATAGGGCGTCTCATTCCGCTGCACGTCTCTCACTGTTTCGTTTCAGCTCCGCGGAGAAGACAGAGCTCAGCTCATTATCCTCGAATTTAGCTTTAGTGGCCACTGAGACAGCCCAGACATTGTCTGTGTTGAATGAGGCGGTATGTTTGTGTGTGTGCGTGCATACGGCGTGCCCGCATGGTTGTGTGACTCACTGCATAATGTTCAGAGTATATGCATGTGATTTTCTCTTCGAGTCGAGGATAAATTAAATATACATTATACAGTATCGAGTTGGTTCACGCAGCGCTCCAAAATATGTCGTTTGGCCGTACCATTCCTTTTTTATATGCTTTCATAATTAATGCTAAATTAATAACTGGCATATCTAGTCAGTAATGAGTGACCTTGGGAGTCGGCCTTTTGTGCAGTGATTGCTGCTGCTTCGGAAATAAAGTAAGAAGAAGAGATTCTTAACGGAAGCCATGCAGGGAGAAGTTTGCTGCCTTTGAACGCCGGATATTCCTCTCAATTAACCGAGAGACATTAAGGGAGTCTTCAATGAACTGGCCTTACTTACAGAGATATATAGAGCAATTGCTATGCCCTCTGGTGCACCAAGTCTGTTTTAACATCAATTAGTGAGCGATTTATATGCAGGGAGAGTCTGAAGTACAGCCTGAGCCTGTGGAAGGGAAGGACTGTATCTCCTTGTGTCTGTGTGGTTCTACTGTACTACACTCTAGGGAAGGGGTCTTCAACAGGGGGTCCGGGACCTGTAGGGGGTCGCCAAATGTTTGTGTGAGAGGGACTTATTACCCTAGCATCCCTATTCCGAGGAGAACCTTAGATGAAAATAGCAGTTCCTTGTCATCAGCTATTTAACACTTAAGCTATTTTAAAGGAAGAATTATTATTATATTATATCAATAATCAATTATTTTGGCCCTTCAGCATTTATCTCTTTACCAAAACCTTTCGGGCTGTGACCTCCAAAAATAATCATTTTTGAACTGGGGACCACCCACCCTGACAAGCACTTGGTTCCACAGATACATATTGTGAAAATAACCTAACTACAAGCTCACAACGCCTCGTACTGTGAGGTGTTGTGAGCTTGTAGATCTTTCTTTGGTAATAGTTGCCCAATTTGGTCTTAGAAGTCATTCAATTGTCACATTAGAAATGTGCTACCCTATTCACTTATACTGTATGTTGGTTTGTTGGAGCGGTGAAAGCGCTCCCAATAGACAGGTATGTCCGTGGGTATGTCCATGGCTGGGTGGCTGGGTGGCTGGGTGGCTGGCTGGCTGGCTGGCTGGCCGTGTCCGTAGCCTGGCAATACCTTGAGTGGCCACACACAACACACTAGTTAAAGGAGGGGCGCTGTTTTGTGCAGGCCAGGCACACTCACCACTCACTCACAGGCACAGTTTACAGTTTACAGTTTAGGCATTTAGCAACACACACAGGGTATAGCTGCTCAGATTCACCGCTCCACTTCGAACCGAGGTTTGATTTTTTACTATCGAGTGAGAAAGCAATATATTAAGTTAATCATCTGGGAACGCCCCCAAATAATTTGGGAGACCCCCTTGCCTGGGGGTCCCGACCCCCAGTCTGGGGCTCTACCGCCGCACTCTGACCACTCTGGTGCGTTGGCCAAATAATCTGTTTTATGAATTATAAAGAAGGAGGTTCGCACTAAGAACAACATAAAAATATTTTTTTGTTTAATTTTCAGGAAAGGTGAAGGAGGTTTGGAACCATCCAGCCTTCATCAGGCCCTGCAGTACTTACATAGTCATTGACTTGATGTTGCTCCTGGACGTCGCGGGTGAATCGCTGACCTGCGACCTCTGCATCAGGTGCGTCCTCCACGTCTTCCACATCATGGAACTCAGCATCTGAACACATTGATAAAGATTCAGCTGTCATGGCGAAAACAAGAGCGAAACACGGGGGGAAAATGTGAAAATGGCAGATCTATAAGCTCACAGCGCGTTGCGGATCATGCGGTGTATTTTGAGCTTGTAGATCAGCTATTTTCCTTAAGCGACGGCATCGTACGACGAAGCATATATCGGGCTTAAGAGACGGGCCAATGAAAAAAATAAGATGAAGTAAAAAATCGAACCTCTGTTCGAAGTGGAGCTGTGTGTGTGTGTGTGTGTGTGTGTGTGTGTGTGTGTGTGTGTGTGTGTGTGTGTGTGTGTGTGTGTGTGTGTGTGTGTGTGTGTGTGTGTGTGTGTGTGTGTGTGTGTATTGCAGTTGAAAACAGCGCCCCTCCCTTAACATGTGTGGTCATAAAAGGTACTACCACATTCTTGAGGCTACATACGGACCCACATACATACCCACATACATAGACGGACGGATACACACACGGCCATGTATAGGGAGCTCCACACAGCTCCAAAAATAAATAACAGGGAAGAACAGGCGAGACGGCAGATGGTGATGCACTGTGCTGCACTGTAACAGCGATTCCATTGTTAGTGATACAAATGGCAAAGCGTGCAGTCAGGATGTTGGCTTGTTTTTCTTTACGGCTTGACGTTAATTGCTAACATCCGGAGGAGAATAAAGGCAACATCTATTTGCCTTCAAGGCAAGCAACAGTAATGCAGTTGTGACTCAGTGCACGCTGCAGACAATAGGCAATTTTCCTTGAGTTTGTTATGCACGTCCCTCGAGAAAAATGCGGTTTAAAGGCCATTCTCCAGATGACCATCCCTCACTTTAAAACGTTTTTAAGCCGCGGGAAACTGAGTCAGTCTCTCATTTGGTGGTGAAATCCTAGTCTCTCTACAGACATCCCGTGCGTGACCTAAACTGTACGGGGGTTTGTCTTTTGAGATAGAGTGTTAATAGGCTGCGTTTAGAGGCAGAGGTGCCCCCCACGCCCCCTTACCTCCCATGGGGGACGGATGGATCCAGTGGATGGGCAGCTCCTGGCACATCTCCCAGATCTTGGAGTTGAGAAGGAAGGCTCGGTTAGTGATGGGCTCCTCGGCAGGCATCCACACCTGGGAGTCCTCCACCTTCACATTCATGACCTCTGTCTCCTCACCCACCTGCCAGAGAAAAAAAAGCATGCACACACACACACACACACACACACACACACACACACACACACACACACACACACACACACACACACACACACACACACACACACACACACACACACACTGTATATAAAACCGTTTGAAGCTGCATGCGTAGTCTCCTCGTATGGCCTGCGTTTGCTCCTCCTGTCCACCTCTAGCTCTATCCTTTTATCTATTACCTCATTCTGTCCACAGGGACTGGGGCAACTTCCTGAATATTGACTCCCGTTGCCCTAACTTCCTCTCCCTCCCCTCGGAACCTTCTTCTCCAGCCTCCGGGGCTGCTCCTTCTCTATTATACATCATTTAAATTCACAGACAGTGACAATTTGACTTTTAAATGACTTCAGTGGCCTTTATTGCGCCGAGTGTGGCAGCAATATCGTTAAATATGACAGACACAATAAAGCCTGGCGTTTCCCCTCTATCCGCAACAAACCACAGCGCCTCGGTTGGCACCCGGGCTTAATTTGTTGATACTGTAGTTCATGAGCTGTAAAGTAAACTATTATTGCTTAATGATAGCGACCGCATGTCACTGTTGTCTAATAGAGATGTATGAAGGGGCTCTGGTAATGCCTTCCCCCAACAGTGCAGATATTTATTTTTCTTCGTGTATATGTAAATACATAAACAAACAAAGCCCTCTCTACCCGTTCCCTTGTTAATTAGCAAAGCCGAGCAGGAAAGCAGTTCACTTTGACAAATGTTTTTTACAAGGTGATTTTCACCCAGTCTAAAGCTTAATTGCACATTAGTTAAGCTTGATGGGGAATCCTGGGGGCTATGGTGGGAGCAGGGATCATTAATATCAGGTCGTGCTCCCTTCCTCCTGTTCACTCCCGTCACTCTTCTTTGTATTCCGACGCAATCTCTCGTCGCCAAATCTCATTCACGGGCAAAGGTGACTCGACGATGACCTCTGTAGAAGAAATAGCACACGCGCGCGCGTTCCGTCAGATCAAAGACACGGGCGTGGGCGGTGTTTGTGCTTATCTAAGCCACGGTTTTCTCTCACTTTCTACTAGCCCAGGCCAGATCACACTATTCTAATGATGACTCTGTGGACTGCTCTGGTGGGTGGGCGGTAGTATCATGGCTGGTGTGCGGTGTTTACCATTCCCCGGACTGCAGAAATTAAAATAAAACTCATCAAACACAAACGTTGCTCTCTAATTGGACCTCTTAACCGTTGAGTCCTTGTGAGCCTTTCCTGAAAAGTGAGTGGAGGTCACGACACGGGGCTCGCAACTAATCCAATAACTAGAGAGCTAGAGGGAGCTGGTTGAGGTCCACGTTTTAACATGGAACAGGGCTTCATGAATACCAGCTGACAAAACAAAAAGACAACATTATTATGGTCCTGCAGTTGTGAGAGTTTGTTTTTCTCTTCCTTTTTGCTACTGACACATTATATATTGTGACACACACAGTTTTTGTGTTGGACATTGGTGAATAATGGTAATTCGATTTGTGGGCCCAGTCTCTGGTGTATTTATCTGAGCTTACAGCACACATAACTTACTTATACAGTGTGAGACAGTGCAAACACACAAAAGCATGGAACAGATTTCACTGAGTAAAATGGAGCAAAAACAAACTGTGTATAGTTATGCACATTATTCCAGTTTGTCATTGTGTTTGTCTATGCATTGTTTTTCTGTTTACACCCATATTGTCTGTGTGGGAGGTTCTGGATTGGCAGGCAAGCTTCTTTGGTCATCCATATTAAACAAGTGCTTAATGGAGCAAGTGGCATCCATTGACAACATTGCAGGGTGTGAGGGAGAAGCCCTGGGATTACTTTCTCCGATGTTTCATAGAGGGAACAAATTGAAAATGAAGAAAGAAACCGCTGGCAAACAATTCATGTTTGTCACCAGGTTCTACTCCCTGGGAGCTTTATTTCCTTATCAGCCACTTGCAGTTTTCCCTCCAGTTTTTCCCCATTGTTTTATAGCCTGCCTCGCTTTGCTCTGAGCCCCATGTCAGCGAAGCCTGCGGCTGGGACTGAGCTAGGAACCATTAGTGCTTGGCTTTAACCCCACTGCAGCTTCATGTGGTCACCACCTGAGGTGAGACCTGCTCTGGGCTTCATCAGGGGCACATGTGGGAGCATTCTCATGGAACATGGATCACTCACGGGGCTGCTCTCTAATCTGACGGGAGGTCATGTCAAGGACAAACACTCTTCCCTGACCACTTGTTGTTGGAGAAAAGTTCTTCCTTTTTTCTCCTCTCTTTCAGAATTAATAGGATAGAGTAATATACCTCGTTACGAAAGGTGATCGGGCTTTCTCTGTAGCTGCACCTGTACTTTGGAAAAATGACTGACATCACAAGCTGGCCACTTGAAGTCCTGTTAGATATTTAGTACACTTGTTTCCGAAATCAACCTTGAAGTGTTAACTGTACATAATGTAACTATTCACATGGCTCGTTTGGCATTCTCATTCTTTTTTTGTATTTTATAGTAGCCTATAGGGTGCCTTACTCCAGAGGATTGAGCATATAGGGCATGAATATGTTCTCTAATAATGGTCATTTGTCTTCACAAGTCTGTTCAAAAACAAAAACAACAACACATATACCATATAACACAAAACAAACACATCACAAAGACAGATCATGAGGTCCCAACTGTACATAGAAAACTATCCTAACGACGGGGGCAAGGCAGTTTGTTTAGTGCAGCGATGGCTGAAGGGACTAAACTCCTGCTAAAACGAACCTCAGGGTTCTGTATCTTTGCCCCGATGGCATGATCACCCTCTATACAGAGGGTGATCAGTGTACAGAGAGGGTGATCAGCTAATATGCTTTATTAAGCTTATAGGTAACATTTCATTTACTCTCTGAAATAACCACACTCCTCTCTTTGCCTTTAGATGAGTTAATTTCAGAGCTGTGAATTAAGCCAATTAGGTTTCACCATGCACAAAAGAAAACATAAATTGTAGAGACATATGGTGCTGCCTGAGCAATTAGTATCTGTAAACATGGATCAGACAATAGAAAGATGAGAGAAGGGCGATGCAGTCTGTTTTTCCAGCCCGAACAACATGTGTTCTTAAAGTAAAAGAAATGGATGCTTGATTTTAGCATGTACAGACAATGGGTTTATGCAGGTTTCAGAATAAAGCAGGGAACACAGAGTGTCAGATATTGCCGGTTACTTCCATGCCGGTGTGAAATGTAAATGAGAGCTCGCTAGCAGCAGAAACATTCCAGGGAAGGATTTTCTCTTTGAATACATAGCCCACTCAGCAAATTGCAGTGTGTCTGGAAATTGGATATTTGATTGATAGAATTCTCTTCCATCTCTCTGGCGGAAGTTCACGTGCCTTTTTTTTTAAGACCCGGAGAAGAAAGGTGAACCGCTGAACTTGTAGTGGAGCCTAGTGAAATTTATGACGAAAGCATCTCTCTCTCTTTTTTTTTTTTAAATACAATTTTAATGGCTTACCTCTCTCTCAGACCTCTCTACCCCCTTAAGGGTATTTGGGTAGAGGCTTTGGAAGGAGTTGATTAAACATTAATATTGGCTCAAGATTGACAGCAAACACCATTTGATGTGAGCCACAAAGGGGTTGTGGGTCTGTGGGCAGCTTTCAGGGGGCTTCATAGGCACTACAAACCCAAGTTTATACCTATAGTAAGAGCGGCGGGAGGAGATAGGATGAGATGGGCAGGCTGAGGATTTGTGTGGAGCTCACATGTGCTCTTCTCTTGATATCTACCGACTATATGCATGACCGCTTCTGAGGCGCTGGGGAGCGTCTGGGGTATAGAGACAGCTGAGGGAGGAGACATGCCGTACCAGTAGCTGTGTGTCCTCAGTCTCCACCTCAGTCACTGTGGGAAGCCTCCGGGTTTGGGTCTTGATGTAGCACCTCTGATGTTTGGCAAACCGGATCCCAGTGATTCCCTTTTTGAAAACAAAACAAAAGGAGGAAGAGATTAAATCAAACATTCAGATAGTATCATTCATTGCCCTCTGTGTGATGTTGATCACAGGTGCCGGCCGGAGCTTTAAATGGTTTTACATCATCATCCAAGGTTTTGGATGATAATCAAAACTCTAACCAACAGAACCCTTGCGTCCCTATTCTGGGCATCGTCGTCATAATATGTAAACATTAGCAAAAAAAACATAACCGATCTACTGCGCTGAAAATAATCTACGAGCTCACACAATGCACTGCGTTGTGTGAGCACAATCTTTATTATGCAAGTCGCACGGTTCGCAAAACACTTAAGGTTTAAGTCTCGCCAGCATATTTTAAAGCATTGCTCCTTGACTTAAAAAGACTCACTACATAGTGTTAAGACCTGGTCAGACCACGTCTCGGAGCAAAAATAATTGGTTGTAAGGACATCACAGTTTGACTCGGTCATAGCTCAATCAATTCTCAAGTGATTTATACAATTCTAAATACTCTATAGTCTCATTTGCTGTATCAGTTCATGTGTAACTCGGCAGCACTTGAATTAGTAGATCGTGATTGTCATTACATTCTCTATGATCAGTAACATGTGGGTGATACTTACAGTATGTGTATCAAATATGGTTTTATTCAAAGACAATCAAAAGCTACAGCTTATAATGCAAGCATTGGGATTGCCGACCATATTATTATGGCCAATGGTCAATGTGATGTTTCTTTCTCTTTTGGTCTTACCACTTAACGCATGAAAAATAGCAGGTCTTGCACTGATCTTTAAAGGGATTGGCAGCCGATCCTCTGATTTGTTGGATTAAAGTGACTAATTCAGGGCCGTTTTACCATGTAGCGCCTTGGCGCAGTGTCCAAATTACGCATCCACGTCTTAATTTAAAGGGCCACTTCACCTCTGGTACAACCAGATCTTATTTTATTGTTGTTTGGGACACAATCAACACAATCCTGAGTTATTCTTTGTGTTCAATCTGTGTTTTGAGATATTTTAGTATTTCAGCTGTGCTAGTGTTGCGTTTTGCATCATATGATGCAGCATGATGATGCAAAATGCATCATATGATGCAAAATGCATCACTAGCACAGCTGAAATACTAAAATATCTCAAAACACAGATTGAATACAACAAATAACTCAGGATTGTGTTGATTGTGTCCCAAACAACAATAAAATAAGATCTAGTTGTCCCAGAGGTGAAGTGGCCCTTTAAGTAATAAGACCTAAGACCTGGCAAGAAATAGTGCCCTTGGTGTCAAGGGATTAAAGGAGATGGCCAAAGATAGACCCCATTCAACAAAGAATATCTAGGTTTTAATTGGTTTAAAATGAAAACCTAGTTGGTGAGGTGTGTTTTGATCTTTTCCCATTGTTGATGTTTTTGTGGTTCAACATGGATGACTGCTCACTCAGCCATTGCAACCCAGACGATTGCTACTGGAAGCGACAGGGCTGAGGTTTGCGAGGGCTTCACTGCGGCTGAACAATACTTCATTATGGGGTACATCTCACAAAAGAGCCGAGTGGCATTGTCGGGAATGAAGTGTTTTCTACAGAGCGTGCCCCCATTGAATTAGCCAGTCATAGGTCCCTGTCACTCTTTTAATCTGTGCAGTCAAGTGAGGAGAGCCGCTCTCTTCAGCTGGTGATCACCCACCATGTGGACTATTTTACGCTCTGACACAGAGGGAGCCTCGACAGACAAGAAAGTCCTGTTAATTCTCTCTCCGGGCGCCACTCTTATGTTAATCTACAATGTTCTGCTGGAATATAAGGCTGAGCCTGATCAGATTGTATCCAATTTAGCCTCTGCAGAGCAGAGTGGGCTCGTTCCGCATACTGTATGAGAATAAGACCGCAGGATCCACATCTGCCACAGACGCTTTAATGTTGTATCAAGAGAAGATTGTATAAGCGGCGGCATGAAAATGGACTTGATTCCATCTGAATTTAATTACACTGACATGGTGATTGCGATGACATCTCCTTTAAATCGGATAACTTGGCCATACAGGGTGCTGTCTGTGTCCACCCCCCCCCCCCCACACACACACACACACACTTTCCGTGGTGCTGCTGCCACTCTGAAAAGCACACACTGGCTGCTCAAGACATAATGTCAAGACATGGCTGTCATAAAGCACCACATTTAATCTCATATTTGTGGGGGAAAAGATGGGGCAATAATAGTCTCAAACACACAAGCGTAATGTTTATGCTTGCCGTTATAGTGATGAGTTGCTGTTTTAATTTGGGCTACTGTAATGGCAAGCCACGGCACGAGGAGGATGGGACAATCTCGTGATGAGATGCGATGATTGCCGAAGTTGGTCAAGCGGAAAATGAAAAAAGACACATCATTACAATACGTAAGGAATGGAAAAGGGATGTGGCCTTGAAAGACGATGCTGAAATCCGTGGCTGTCTACAGTACACACGTCTGTGAGCAATGTTTTGATTGGAGGCTTAGTACCTTGCAATCTCAGGGAAAGGTTAGTGGGGGCTGTTCTAATCATTGTCACATGAGCAGCATATCTCCAATCTCTATGAGGGATCTGTCAGCACAGGCACTGTCTGGAGCAGTAGTTCTCAAACCTTTTCGTGCCAAGCCACGGACCCCCATCTGAAAATAGTTTGTGCCAGGGACCGACCCCAGAAGAAACTATTTATGAAAAAAAAAAAATCTAAATATTTTTCTACATTATCTATATTTTTCAAAAACTCAAAAATAGCAGATTGTACATCTTGCAGATCAGCTATTTATGAATATCCAACATATACATGGATAACGTGGTTAATTTTACTAGGGACTCCCTTGGAACCTCCCCAAGACCCCTGGGGGTCCCCTGACCTCCTGGTCTGGAGGACACAAATGGTAAAGTTGCAACTCCACCTTTTATTAACCACTTAAACCTGCAGCCCCCAGTGCTCCATACTAGGCCCATTCCTGTTTTCACTCTTCACTAAATATGATCGCTGAAAGTAGCCCATGTACCAGTAGTGAAAACAAGTTTATCAATCAGCAATGACTGAACCTATGCACCTATTAGCTCTTCCGGTGCTTTATCACTGGCATATCATAGAACACCAGTACAATTACTTAAAGGGCCAGTTCACCTCTGGGACAACCAGAACTTATTTTATTGTTGTTATGGGACACGATCAACACAATCCTGAGTTATTTTTTGTGTTCAATCTGTGTTTTGAGATATTTTAGTATTTCAGCATGAATGATGATGCATTTTGCATCATATGGTGCAGCATGATGACTCATATGATGCAAAATGCATCATCATTCATGCTGAAATACTAAAATAAGATCTGGTTGTCCCAGAGGTGAACTGGCCCTTTAATAGATGCCACACACCATGAATAATTATGTTTTCAATAAAACCAAATAATTATGTATTTATGTATTATGTATAAAGTGGTGTGTTTGGTGAAGACGATTTATTAACGTATACATATCGTCACTGTCTGGCCAAAACCTCTTAACTTCATTTTTGAGGTTTTCAATTTTTTTGGCATAAATCAGGGCTATTGAACACCCTTTACGTCTGTGTGTTGGTTAAAATAATATTGAAACAATGAAAAGTGGTAAAAATTGCTTGGGACAAAACCTCTTAACTCCACTTGAGCTCATTCTTTCCCGAAAATGAAGGAGGTTTCGGCCCGACAGCAGAGATATAAGTGACTATTTTAGGTTACAATAGGTTAGAGGACTAGATTACCAATGATCTCTGGAACTGGAGGGTAGCTAATCAGATTTCACAGGAGGGCTACCCCAGGTTACCTCATGGACAGGCCCTGAGCGACTCGTAACAAGATTGTCGGACCAATATCTAGTTATATTCAAATAATGACTGGACTAGATTTTATATTAAGAAACAAGATATGAACCTCCTGCCTCAACAAGAGCTTCATTACAGTTATCTGGTACATGCCATGAATAAGGAAACCATTCTTATGTCAGCTCTCATTAAGGTGTTCATACAACACTTGCGTCATTTGAGACATGGCCGTCGAACAGTGTGTCAATTTATTCAACAAAGTTTTCAGATGAATGTCTGAAGTCAATTCCCACGAATGCCGCCATGTAGCAGTTATGAAGTGCTCATTCAGATGTTATGAATATTTTATGAGCCCGGAGTTAATGTAAAATGTAACTCTGTCTGGTCGTCTCCGAGGAATTCTTATCGCCAGTTCTTTGTCCGTTCCGTCGCTTTCAGAAAAGTGTCTGGTATTAGCCTGAAACAATGGCGCGAGGATTCTGCCTGTGGTCTGTTCTCCTAATGGCATAATCCCCCAATTTTCAATTTCTTGCTCAGCCCTTGGGCTCTGTGGAGATTGTTTTAGAGGTGGCTTTAGCTAGTGTAATGACATGCAACATCCCTTTACACACACACACACACACACACACACACACACACACACACACACACACACACACACACACACACACACACTATATGTACACAAAATATAGCATATTCTTGTCCTCTTTCTTTTTTCTATTACAATAGGATTTGAATTGGTGTGCTCCCTCAATTGTTAATCAGTCTCCTGGTGCAGACTATAGGATCAAATAAATCTCCCTCGTTGATTTGCCTCACTGACAAAAGGGGAGCAAGCCAATGGGCAACTGTGTGTGTGTGTGTGCGCGAGCGCGCATGAGCACACACATCAACGTGCATGTTAGAGACCGTTGAGAGAGAGAGAGAGAGAGAGAGAGAGGGTGAGACAGACAGAGAGAGTCTGTTATTGGATATTCAGTGTTACTGACATAATGTCATAAGCTTTGTATTTGCATACAGTGTTGTTGAGGTTTAAGATGGGATTTCAGAAGACAGTCAATTAAGCATAACGTAGGCCTACGTGTTTTTTTTTGCCAATGCATGAATTTGATTTGACCTCTCACAAGGACAATAGAAATAGAATAATGTTTATGAAATAGTTCACATATAATTCCATCGATCCCCGAGACACAAAGTACTATGTTCAGACAGGCAGTCCAAATCAGATGTTTGACCTATCCAGATTGGAATCAGATTGTTTTCCCAGACTGAACAGCAAAAGACTACATGCAAAATGTTTTGCAGATCAGATTTGAATCATATTTCTCCGTGGTTTGAAATGCGATTTCAAAAGATATGTCTCAGTCTGGACATTCAGACCCTGAAGCCTGATTTGTACGACGATGTCACTTGCAGAAAATAGCAGCAACAACAACACCTTTTGAGGTTTCTCTATTTATCAATTAATTTATTTTCGTGAGTGACACCATCATACGAGACTCATGCCTATGCCATTATGTTGTTACTACAGCAACCATTACAGATGTGATGATGATGATTATGTCTGAACTCAACAAATCTGACTATAAGGTCACGTGCAAATAACAGTGTGGACAGTCAGTCCTAAATTTCAGAAATGAGAAACAAATCCGATTTACCTGCAGTCTGAACAAAGCCAGAGCAAAGAACTCATGTTATCATAGAATCGTTTCCAGTGAGTGAGTGAAGAACTTCGCACTTTGCTTTTGTTGTACTTACATTTTTGAAGTCATGGACCTCCAGTACCTCGTCACTTCCGTTCCCCATTCTGAAGATCTCGATGCGGTGGGCGGGGTCAATCTCCAGGACGCTGTCCGTCTCTGTACCGTCCAACACCGCCTTATAGTGATGGTCGTACACCTGCACATACAGGAACCAATCAGATGATCGTTAAAGTTGCTCTTTACTTTGGTGGAGACTGTTAGCTCACACAATGTTCAAATGCTTCCCCCTAAAGAGTCTGTTCTTTGGAAGTGCTGAAAAGGATTTGAAAATAAAGCAGATGTCCCACCCCACTCACTTCCTTTTTGCCTTTGCAGTCGCTACTGTAAATGTAATTAGTTATAGCCTATTTGGCCTGCTGCTTAGCAGAAAAGGAACTGCAAGTAGATTTTAAAGATATTTTAAAATATGTTTTCATAACAGAAATGACAAACACAAAAGTTGTCTGGATTGAGAAGTCTCGCGTAGCCAGACTACTATTCCCCAATCTCCCAAATGATATATAGAGTGTGGAACCACACCTCCCGAGAGCCGCGAAAGAAAGCTATAATTTGTTTGTCATTTATATTAGGATACATTTGCGCAACTGTAAAGACGAAACAGAAGCGGGAGGAGGCGTTACATAATCTCCAGAGCTTCCGTGCTCCAGACTGCGTCATTTGAAAAGTCTGGCTCACTCATATCATTATAATGTGATTTGAGGATGCATTGCACTTTTACCTTATGCAAGATCTTGCCAACCAATAGTGTTCCTACTCGGCCACATGATCTTAACGTCTCAATTGAAGAGCAGGGATACCACATGCAACCATTGCAGTTGTGTTAGTTGTATTGTATTAACATACTCTACCATACCCACAATTCCCTATTGTAACCACCTGGATTAATGTGGTTAAATTGATATGATAATATATCTTGGATGCAGGACTTGAATGCCAATTAATCTACTGGCTCCCCGTGCCACTGTAGGTTCTAGTAGGTAAATCATAAAAAGTCAGTCGTCTAGTTCAGTGGTTCTCAACCTGTGTGTCGGGGGTCCCCAAATTATTTTGGGGGGTCCCCAGATGATTATCTTCATGTGCAACATTGTTTTCTCACTCAACAGTAAACAAACCAACAATGTTTAAGTGTACAGTACTAGAGGGTCGCGGCCCTTCGGGCCGCTCACATCTAGTTAAAAAAATAAAAAAAAATAAAAAGTAAAAAAATAAAAAATAAAAAAAAAATAAAAAGAAAATAATAAAGTAAAAAAAAAAAAAAAAAGTTAAAAAAAAAAGTTAAAAAAAGAAAAGTTAAAAAAAAGAAAAAAAAATGGGGGGGAACTATTGTGGCGGAACTATTGTGCCGCAGCGCACGTTTCCGGTCGGACATATTTGACCGCCGGACGCACTTCCGGTTAGGAACTCCGTGTGCCACGTGATCAGTCCTAGCCAATTGGAGTGCTGCATTTGGTCTGTTGGTCCTACCAAACAAAAACCGCTGGCTGCAGTTCTTAAATGTATGTATAGATAGAGGGTATCTGCACATTAATAAAGTGACAATTTAAGGACTTTTTAATACAACATTGGCCAAATTGTCAAATATTAGTGGCAGAAATTGTGAAAATAGCAGATCTACATGCTTACAACGCCTCGCGATGCGAGGCGTTGTGAGCATGTAGATCTGCTATTTTCACAATAGAACCGTGTTATACAAAATGTTATGTTTCAACTCCTAGTGCTCAGGGTGAGGGGGTCACCAGTTAAAATATGATTATTTTGGGGGTCGTGGCCTGAAAAGGTTGAGAACCACTGGTCTAGTTGTGCATAGAGATGCAGCTGCTTGTCCTGTTGACTAATGCTCCCTGCATGTCAAGCTTGCATCATGCTGCTCAGCTACAGTCGTTAGGTCTGTAATCTCCATTGACCTGCAGCAATTCTCCATGTCTATCTGTCCCTCAAACACAAAATGTAATTGATACAATCTATGCACAAGTTCAGCGATTGAGCTCCAGGCATTCAATCTGCGAGCTGCCATATATTCTGAACCACAGGCTCAGTGACAATAATCACTAGTCCCCAGAATATATTTACATTGACAAGCTCCAAGCTTAAATAAAAAAAAGTGCATCACGAGAAGTTTGCCTGAAGTAAGTAGTATAAATGTATTTTTTTCCAGCCTCGTGTTTGGTTCTAGCTTTTTTTCCCTTGACTGTTCCCTTAAAGCGCTGTTGTTTATCACAGCCGCTTGCTTATGTACTGTTCTCGGATACGCATGGATAGCTCTTAAAATTCCCTGTCTACAAAAATGATTCATGCCCACCAGCTGAAAATATGCTATTAATATTTATGTGAGGGCTGTGTTATGATGAGAAATATATTGCTGAGTTCATCTTCATCTGTCTCTGTGGCAAATCAGAGCCTGGCCAATGAGATGAGTGATTAATGAATATGCGTAGACGGGAGTCCATCAGGATTTATACCCCTACCCATGAAAAACATTTGAAGGACCTTTAACATACTAGGCCAAAATCAGACCTTATTTTATCATCCAATACATGCATTTAGCATGCTGTTGGTTCATTCACACAAAGTCTTAATAATTCATTTTTATGGGAGAGCTGAGTAATAATGATCGAATATAACACCAGTAAGACTCCCTAATCGGGAGATAAGCGACCGTCACATTGCATACACAAACAGAAGGCAATCGTAGCCAATCAGGAAGGAATATGAGAAATGTAACAGATCCATGTCGATGATATGACTTTCGAGATACTGTGTACCGCTTTGCGTGATTTTAGGCCAAAATCTGTAGGAACAGTGTCCAAAAATGTGTTTTGCAAAAATCGACCTGATGGTGGCGCTAGAAGAGGGCCATGTGAGAAGGGTGGAGGTTGTGGTTTGCCAGCCAAGGAGTCTGTGTGCAAAGTTTGGCATGGATAGGGGCAACGGTGCCGGAGAAAAGAGTAGGGCAAAAGTGTGACGTGACGTGACGGACCGGTGGAGCTTTTCATAGTAACTTGCGAGAAGTTGCGACCGCAATAATTCTTAATAGAAGATCACAGAAAGAATGGCGCTGGAATGTGAATCTCCATTAAGATGGGTTACAATGGCCTTGGTACAAAACAGAGTTGGACCTAAATACATTGTATTGGATGCCAAATTAAGAGTCAAAGTTCTATCTGAGTATTCTATTTCAATATTAACATGAAGGTGGAACAGGGGTAATAGATTCTGGGAATGTATTGATTAATACTAAATCACTGAATTACATTTTCAGCAGGCAATCACTTTAGATGGAATTCCAGCAGTGAGATTCTAGCCCTCCTCACCAGGTTGAAATAGATAATAATGTATTACAACAGTTTCACTTCAGCCGGTTCAATATCTAAAGCTGCTGCAGTGCAGTGTAATTGGCATTCTGAAAATAGAAATTAATGGCTTCAGTAGCTTCTCTTTAGTATGCTTTTAGGGTAGATGCGGCATCGTGCTGCGAAACTTGTAATGCAATTTAGGCACACAAACCTATTCTGGGTGGAATTTGTTCGGGGAAAATAGCAGATCTACAAGCTCAGAACATGTCGCGATGCGATGCTTTGTGACTTGTAGATCGGCTATTTCCTCTGAAGAGATTTGGTGTGGGGAAAAAAACAAGAAGGGGCCTAGATTTAGAGCCTTTGGGAATCTGGTCAATTAAGTATCGGGAAGTGTCACTGTATAAGGACAGGTTGACTTCCATTATTCTAAATGGAGGTGTCACCTAAACCTAACCTTAATCCTAACCTCAGTGGGGTTATTATTGAATGGGGATGTTTCTAAGTGGGGGTGTTTCTGAATGGAGGTCTGCTCCCATAAGGACATACTGAGAGCTTGGATAAAAAAGACAACACTCACCCACTCTTTTGTAATGGTATGATGTGACAATAAAGTTGATTCTGAATCTGATTCGGATCTTCCGATGGTCAGTAGTATTGTACATTTACAGTGGATAGATGGTGTACATCATAAACGTAACATGCCCATGTATGGAAATAATTCTAAACTAGATTTGAAGCGGCCTGAAAATCTAGTATTGAACATTTGAGGCCCTGTAATAAGAAGAACTTTTAATTTACATGACCCATCTCAAGTTTCTAAACGGTGACCTTTTTCAGAAACCTGCGCAGAAAACGTACACCTACCGTAACAAAAGACCCTGGCTTTTCCAAGAAATAATGACAAAGAAAGTTAATTAGCTGTCCATATGGCTTTAATTAGGTGCTAAATGGCCAAGGAAAGACTCCAATTTAAATTACTCTCGGCATAAGGCTACAGTATGATTACCTTGGTGTGTAGGCTTTTACTTGTGATTTCTTAACCACTTAAACCCTATATAATTTAGTTAATCATACAACGAATCGCATCACAAATGGCAGAGTCTGAAATGTTTTGAAGGTTGTTGAGCAAAATAAGGACACCACGGTCAAACAGTTTCATATCGATTAAGACCTGTGTTTATGGTATTAAGATGCTCCTGTTATATATACTGTAACATCTCTAATTATTCTCAAATGAAGTCTCACATTTATACCGAGGTCTGCCAGTCTTTCTCTCAGTTCAACACAACAGGGTGTCAGAAATGACATACTGTAAATCTCTGAGATGGCAAAGCAACAGCAACAAGAAAAATGTTCTTCTTTGGATTATGTTTGAATTTTTTTATTTTGCCAAATAATCAACATTTTTTGAACACGTCAAGGTCATATTCCAAACACACTCTATAACACTCTATAGCAAATTGAACACAATTATTGCAAAATTGTATTTAATTTTTTTAATAATAATAGAAGCCAGAGGAAGGTCTCCACAACCGAAAATGTTGCTTCGCTTCATTAAACTTTTCTCTTGTACCGTGAAAGTTGGCAGTGTGTGCAGGTTTATTCTTTCATTATAATAATACAAAAATTACCGGAACCCAAAATTCCCTCCCGCTGCAAAGTCGTAAATTTGCCTTTCACTTTGTCTAATGCTCCTCTGCAATGCTTGGTCTTTCAGATCTCAAATGCCTCTCACTGTCACAGAGTCAGATAAGGGCATTCAGAGCTCCACAGCACAGAGGACAGTGTGTGTGTGTGTGGGGGGGGGGGGGAACTGTGCAGAAACCACCTCATGACAATGGCTTGTTTATCCTTACACTTTTCTCTGAGGTGGTCTTTAACAACCTCCATCCAGATGCTTCCATACACACGGTACACCCACGGCGAGAGCGAGAGAGAATGAGAAACTGCAGGCACAACCAAGGCACAGGTTGTTGTTGTTTTGTGTGTATGGGCTCTGGCGTGGCACTGGAAGACATTAAGCAAAGGTCATGCTGATATCGTCATAGGTGAGTGGGTAGCAGAGGGGATATTGTTTGCGTGTGTGTGGGTGTGTGTGCACGCATGGTTGAGGGGGGGATGAGTTGATCTGGCACGTGCACACATAGACATCAAAGGGGGCTCAAGCCCCTGCCCTTTTACCCATCTGTAAAAAGTGCCCGCTCCAGACCATGAATGCATTTTTCATTTTTGTGAAAGAAATGCAAATGCCCTCTTTCCATGCCATACCTGAAGGCAGAATTCAAGAGAATTGCCCTGTCCACACTGAACTTGAATGCAGCATCTTGTGTTGAAAGAATTGCCCTTTCTGTGTAGATATTATGCTGCAGAGTGACGCGATGTGAGGTTGGAGGTCTGCTATTTTCGATGTTTAGCAGTGATAGCTGAGTGGTAAGTGTCCATACCTAGGACTCCGGAGGTCCCAGAGGTCGCAGGTACGATTCCCCGCTCCAGCTATCACTGCTCCCCTTCCCTCGCGCTCCTTGTGGGCAGCACTGGGTTCAGCTGAAAAACTGAATTTCCCTTGTGGGATGATGTAGGTAAATTCTTTTTCTTCTTCTTATGTTTCCACCAAAGGCCCTTTTAGAAGGTTCAGCCCCTGCCTCTCTAACATGCTCTGCACGTCCCTGGAGTTGATGACAATATTTGCCCCAGTTAGTTGTCCTTGAAGGCTGGACTATAGAGGCTCTAGTCAGGTGGAACCAGATGCCTGTCACTCACAGCGGGAGGGATCAGGGCATTGGGAGGTGGACCCTGCACGCGGCACCGGGTCTCCGGGGAGCCCCAGGCAGCCCTGTGATGGATCGAGGTGGGCGGGCGCTCAGACAACCATGCTGGGCAACAATCAGTCCTATTTTAATTATAGTCCTGTTTCTGTACTCCTCTAGCTGGGTTAAAATGTGAGAGGGTCCATAGTTTAGATTTGGCCTGACAAACTTCACAAGGGTTTTTTTATTGTTTACGAGACAGATTCTTGGAGTAATACACAGCAGGCACTGAAGGCAGCTTTATAACTGGGGCTGCAGGTACTCGTGTCGCCTCCCAGTTATGGAGAAGTCGTCTGACTCTTCCACTGCAAAGCTTAAACTCAAAGATTTTGTTGTTTTTCAAGACAGTGTCTTGTTGAATTATCCGCAGCGTGTAGCGGCAGTAGAACCGCGTTGCAGGTACTTTAGTTGCCTCCCAGGTATAGAGAAAGTCATCCGACTCTTTTATTGCAAAGTTTAAACTGGGAACAGCTGTGCTTGTCAGGGGTGGGGAGACGGTTGTTTATCCCTGCTTTCTTGTGACGTATCAGAAGCCCCCCCCCCCCTCTCTCACACATACGCACTTCTCTCCCTGTGTTTTTCTTTCCTGGCTCCCACTCTCGCAGAGTAAAACTCCACTGGTTCCTTGTCCTCCAGGAGCGGAATACAGCAGGGTGCATTATTTACCGACCTGGAGACGAGGTAGATGTCTCTCAAGGGGTTTGACTGCCATTCGAAATGTTGTTTTTAGTGGACTTTTTCTTTCTCTGAAATTCTTCCCTCTCTTTCTTTCTTTTTTTCCAGAAGGTGAAAGGTAACATCTCTGTTAGACGCATTGCAAATTGCCACTGCAGAGGTGCAGCAAAATGAAAGTTGGCCCAATTTAGCGCAATCTTTCCTCGGAATTATGTCATTTAAAGAGATGGACACCGTAGTCACAACAGAAATACAATAAAGGAAGGTAAACAGGAGGTGAACAAACTACGGAGAATTCACATCATACATACCGTATCAAGTAGAGAAGATATAGGAGGGAAAATAAGCTAAAATGCTCCTATGGATGTGTTATAGGAAAATGAAGACACACAGGGGAAATAACTTCAACCAGTACAGATCAATCGGAGGCAGTGGTGCAGATGGCTTTCACACACGTAAACACATGTTCAATATGGATAGTAGCAGACGTGTGTGTGTGTGTGAGGGTAGCAGACGTGTGTGTGTGTGAGGGGGAGAGAGAAGGGGGGGGGGGGAGAGAGAGAGAGAGAGAGAGAGAGATGGAGGGCGTGTGTTTTTGTATTCTGTAATACCCATTAGGGTTGGGCAATTAACCAGAAATATATCTAAACCGTCATGTAGAACCAATAACCGACTCATGTAGGTTAATCGAATATCTAGTAGTTTTTTCTGTAACAAATCACCCACCTAGATTTGTTTTTATAATCGATTAGACTGAGTAACCACTTATGCCTTGTATCATACTTTGTTGTACAATGGTGGTGTGCTATTTTTCATGAGGCAAAAGTTGGAAAATACATTATTGATTTGAAGTCATATCTCCTAGCCCTTATGTCCATGGTATTATTGTTATTATATGCATGTCAATGGCATAAGTATGGCAAATGTACACTGGAATCAAGTCTCTCTGTGGAGGGAGAGACAGAGAGAAAAGTGAGAGAGATTTGATTGTGTGATGTCTGGAGACATGGGGATTATGCTTGTGGACATTGATTACCAGGCCTGTCAACTCCCAGGGCCTGTAGAATATGGATAAATGGAGTAGGAAAGCTCAGGGCCCGCCAAACACCATCCACGCTGCTGTTTGGTGATGCCTTCTGAAGGCAGACAGCTGTTCTTGGACGCACGCCAGCTTGGAAAATTCAATTTAGAAAAGAGTGGTCAGTCACTAATGCATCATCAACTTAGTTGGTATGGGGGAAAATGAGCCCACTGATGGTGCGCGATATCAATCTCAGTGAGGGACTGCTTGACAGCGGACGGAATACAATGCAGTGCAGCGTATTGCAGAGGATGTGCGGTACGATAAAACGAATGTGCTCATTTTGTGACACATCAATATCAGATGTACGGCACAGCCACACTGTCTATTTTCCTTCTTGTTGTGTTTTGTTTGAAAGCCAGTGAGCCATTTCAACTCGCATGCCTCATCAATGATTATATTATTTCTGATCGCTGTTGAGAGATGTTGTTCAGACGGACTCACGTTTACTCAAGCGCCTTCTGGAGATTGTTGTGGGCCTAATTTAACCAAACATCTGCTATTAGTGGCGAACACTTGATAAGCCCATTGGCATGCTTGTCATCACTTGCCCATTATTTTTATATGCTGGCACTCGGTCTAAACGGCATGAAGGCTGCTTTCATCAGATTGTGTTTTGTGGACTGCAGTGCATACTGCTCTTGGTCATTTTCTTTGTGATAGATCAATAATCACGCTTGGCCTTTTGTAGCTAAGTGGAGTGAAATCTTCCAATTATAGCATTCAGGCATTTTGTCCTCAACTTTTAACTACATGGTAAACATAAACATGTACCAAGTCAATGTAATGAAAGGACACCAAATCAGGAACAAGCTCTAAATATAAATACTTGTAAGGCATTGAAACACTGGTGCATTGTAATTACAACCACGCTTCTGTGGTTTTGTTAATTGTGGAGGTAGAGTGCTTTACCCGGATACTAGGAACGGAGAAACAGTGCTGGAGTTGCCCTTCTCTTTAACTTTGAGACCTCTCCAAATTCTATCAATAGTCCTGTTAAAGTTTTGACTTGAAGGCTACTGAACTTAGAATACATCTATTCTAGTCTTACAGAAAAGCAGAATCAGCGTTGCATATTGTGCATTCTCCCAAATTTGTGTTGGCATAAATGTTTGTTGGAAGCCACACAAAAAACACAATCTGTATTTGTGGTATGTAGCGATTAGCGGAGCGGTCAGAACGGGTTGGATTGCTTTTGGTAATTCACCCAAGCAATTACTTTAAGTATTAGTTTAATTGGGACTAAAGGTCGCAGTATACCATAAGAAATGTCGCAGCTTGTCCGTCCTTCTGTCAGTCCTTCAGTCAGTCCTTCAGTCAGTACAGGAGGTGATGTCACGTGACATCACCTCATCAAAGATCAAACCCTGGATATCCATACTGTGTCTGTCAGTCAGTCAGTCAGTCAGTCAGTCAGTCAGTCAGTCAGTCAGTCAGTCAGTCAGTCAGTCAGTCAGTCAGTCAGTAAGTAAGTACACATTTTTACAGTTGTTCCCTTGTCACTGTGACATCACAGGTGACATCACCTATGTAAAAGTCCATATATGGTTATCCCTTTTATGCCCATATGAAGATCCCTGATGTCATTGATATATATCACTGGCCAAATGGCAAAGGCATGGCCCATATCTGTGTGGCTGCATGTATGGGCATAAAATATACTGTATGTACTTGTATGTGTTATTATTAATAAAGGATAAAATACAAATAAAAATATATATATGGTCATTCCCAGTAACAAAATACCTTTTATGCATCAATCCCAGGCCCAAACTGGCCCAAGAGCCTGCTTTAGTCTGATTTCCCTACCTTCCCCGAAACGTTAATATTAAGTCCATGTATATGGATATATATTAATAAAGGATAAAATAATAAAATGTCCATAATACAGTATGGGCTTTCCCAGATGATGCCCTGTTAGGGTACCCCCTTAATATGCCCATATATGGGCATAACTTGCCAAGGCCCTGCTTGGCTTTACTATTAACATAACCTGAGGCGTCTTACTAGTGTTAAAATGCTTTGCAGACATGAACTCTACACTCCAAGGGGCTCTACGAAGACTCAGTGGATTTATTGTGCAAAAAATGGTTTGAGGCTGAAGGATCCATTAGCCATATATGGTCATTCCCAGAAACAAAATACCTTTTATGCCCATATATGGAGATTTCTGATGTCATCAATCCTGAGCCATACCAAAGACTATAGAAATGGTACCCTGTTCCTCCCTGCTTGGCACTCAGCATCAATTCTTTGGTTTGGGGGTAAAGTCCCTGTAACATACTATAGCGCAGTGGTTCTCAATCTTACCCCACTGATTTCCAAAGCCAAGTACCCCCTTCCCCGGGCTACAGCAAAATTGAATCAAAATCAAAAGTCCAGTTCCAATTAGGGATGCCCCGATCACGTTTTTTTTGCTCCCGATCCGATACCGATCAAATATTATTGCTTCCGATTCGATCCCGATCTTTCCTGATCCGATCTTTTGGTAAGGCATTAAGAAAAAAAAATCTATTCATTCGATCACTTAGTGCAGCACTGAATCAACAAATTAAAAGCAAAGCTTATGAGTAGTGTATAGTGATATAGGCCTACTAGTGCAGTGTTTCTCAAGCATTGTGCAGCGGACCTTTGGTGTGACTTTTAAAACCTGTTTAATACCTCAAAAAATAAAATATAATAGACAATTACAGCATCAAAAATAATCAACAAACTATATAAAAACTGGTAAAACATTGGCCATTTTTAAAGTTGAAACAAAATAATTTAAGAACCAATTAACCAGTCTGCTTGAAAAGTATGCATCTGTAGCAGCTAGTTGACAGTGCAGAGAGACATAATTGCCTTCCTTTGATCCATTAACAAGGGGCCATTATTACTACTTATTGGCATCAGCTGCCAGCTGGACACAGAGTCTGACACAATCACCTCCCCTCTGCAGGGCTCTGTGTCTGTCTCATTTCTCCAAAAGCCCTTGAATATGATTGAAAATGATTAAGGATTACTGTGATTATGGTAAGCTTACGTTTCATATCGCATTCACCTTACCTGTAACTTTCACTACTCCCAGAAAATATTTTTTTCCTTATAAAAATGACCATATCGGCAGCCGATCCGATCACATGATCGGGATCGGGCAACACTAGTTCCAATGCCAATATGTACCCCCTAGAAACACTGCTATAGCATCATGTCCAGGGGTCGCACCTCAATCTACCTCATGCTAGAAACGAGAGATGGGTTCCTACAGCATGGGCTACATGGCTTGGGAACCATGCTGTAAGGCAGGCTACTTACTTTAGGCCTAATGCAAGTTGGAGAACCATATTCGGAAAGGTTGCACACTAATTCATTCTTGGTCACGAGGGCTCATGAGCAACATAACCATTCCATGTTGGGTCCTTGTGAGCAAACGAGGTGCTCTAAATAAAAGCAATGTTCTTTTTATACCCTTCAGAAACTGCTCTTGAAGGAGCAAAAATCAGTTACCCTTTAAAAAGCAATGGCCTCCCGTCATACCTCTTTCCTTTTTAAACTGTAATCCATCTTAGAGATAACCGAGGAATTTCAAGAACCTAATTGCAGGGTAACTAAAGTGGAATATCTGCTCCATTCAGAAATTATGATGCAGCTGCATCGTGTTTATATTCCTGAAATCAAGCCGGCATTCACCAGCTTCATCATGCACCATCTTGGATGTAGTGCACCTCTCCCCTCCGTCATCCCGCTCGTACGTGAAAGCAGTGTAATGACCCACTTTCTCTCCTTGTCCCCCGGCGACTCTGTGTCGCTTGCCACGTTTGACCACCTTGCTGTGGTCGGCTACAGTCTGCAGCTGCTGTTAATTTGCAGGAGCCCTTCTTTCAGCTCCAAAGCATATATGACTAATCACACCAGCCATTTTAAACAACTTGAGCTCTCTGTGGCAATAAATCACCTTGATACGTGCTACTGTGCCTATAATAGAGCCACGTCCAGGAGGGAGGAGAGTGAGGGAGCTTTGGGAATATTCTGTCTGCTCTCGGTCAACATGCTGTTGTGAAGCAAACACGGGCACTAGGAAACATTGTTGTCTGATGTATTGTTTGTTTCTATTATCCCAACAAGAATCACAAGGAAAACTACATTTATTTTGCACTACAGTCCAGGGGATAACGTTTTTTTTTTTCTCATTTACTTGTTGGTTAGAATAACAGACTTGAGAAATGACAAGTCACTGCTATAAACGTTGTCTACAGAAATCTTCATTTTATGTAGGCCTATAGGCAAAGACACGTCTTGAAAGGAAGGGGAGGCTAGGCAGGCCATGAGTGTCTTGAAATGACATTCATTCATTCATTTCTGAGGTTCCTCTCATGCAGTTATTTTAAAGGCTTTAACCTATCGGCTCAGGCCTTTTTAAAGACATTTAGGGCATATTGTGCATTTATGCAGCTCAACCCAGCCCAGGTATTTTTAGCTCTGTTAGCAGCAGGGCTCTAATGATGGCACTTTTCTTCTGTCCAACAGTTTGAACTGTGCTTTAAACTACCCTCTGGGTGTGTTTTATTGTATTTTATTTGATTCTTTGATTGACTTCTTTATTGACACATAAAAACATCTACAAAACGTTCAACATGCAGATACTGTACTGTAGTGGTCAAAAGGATAACACAAAAAGCTCAAGAGCTTAATTCATTTGTGGTCCTATTGATGTGACACAGGGGGATCGGTAGAAGCAGGAGTAAATACAATGAAAAGCAAACTGGCCTTCTACATACTGTACTGTAAGTCGGCTGAAGTTGTGAGATCAGGCGGTTGAAATGTGTGAATGCTTGCTCTCTGCATACCGCATAGACAGTCGACAACTAGTATTGTGCATACTGTATGGCATGACTTTCGCTTTTGGATTTTACAGACCTTCTATAAAGGATCTTTACAAATCTAGACAAAAGCAGAGTGATATGCTTATGATATTGGTCAGTCGGTCAAATATACACCCTAATGGTTAGTGTTAATTCATATTTATTGTCAGAGAAAATCTATTGGCAACTATATGTTTTTAACAGGAAAAGAGGGCGGCATTTTTAGAGTGCTTATTTTGACTAATGAAAATGCTTTACCATCCATTCCAGCGTGCCCACCTGCTCATCAGGAGCAGTATGACTCTCTCCCTCGCTCTCTCTTTAGTGTAATGTTTTATTCAAAATCTGACACAATGCTACTGTAGGAAGAGCCTGGATCAATCCTGGAACCTTCTAATTGCCAGATGACCACTCTACCTCCTGAAGGATGTGCAGAATTTGGTAAATTACGAATACAATAAATACATAAAAGACTCACAATTATAAATGTACTCAATTCCTATCCAAATGAAGTCATAGCCACAAGTTGTTTTACATGTTGGCCTGTTATTACATAGAGAAGAATTTGGGCCAACTACAGATATGCTAGACCACTGTTTCCCATACATACACTTTCCCGGGACCCATGTTTCGTTATTTATTATTATTTTCTATTTATTACTAGTTTGGTCCTGGGCAAACTTCCAATTTCTCTCATGGGTCTAGAGCTAACCATTTTGGGAACCACTGCGCTAGACCCATTCCACTTCTGAATAGTAATAGAACGTAGTCTGGTCTGAAGTCTGAATCACTATGTTTGTACATGCCTACATTTTGGGGAAACCCCACCTGGTGTGCACGGTAGTTGTGTGAGAGACACTTAATACCACCGGTACATTTGAGGTATGCCATGTTAGCACAAGTTTAGTATCAAGTGAAGTCAGACTTAACTCAACTCTGGATACAAGCCCGAGTTTTACATTTCTATTTCCTTTTCCTAGTATTATTCTTGTTTACACAACTTTAGTAACTGTTTACTTTTCAGATTTAGATTTTTATTACTAAACATACACACTTAAGCTCTCTATATGTTCTGGCTATTTAAATTTGTACGTTTTTTCGGAAAGTAAAGCCCTGCTTCATCATACACTGTCTCGCAAAACGAGTGAAAATAGCAGATCTACAGTACATGCACGTGTGCAGCTATTTTCACTATTTCAAATCATTTTTACAATAATAAATACAAAACGAACGGTTTTGGACATACAAGGTTTCCACCCGACAACAGCAATATGAAAGTGCTTGACCTTTGAGCCTGGCAGCCATCATCATATGGGACTAACATCCTCCACTGTCTCCTGGTGGCCCTGCTGGTTCTCATCCACACCACCTCCTGTAGCTAAGTGGCATTTAAGGAACAGCTTGTGAGAGATGCAAGTCTGTAGTTGTACTGTAGTAAAATTCATGGTGTAATTTTCCCATATGGAGAACATTTAGAAATGGAGAGAGAGATTTTATTTTAAAGGAGTAGTTCACCCCCAAAATGACTTTTTTTCTATTGATTAGTCACGCCATGGAGACTTGAGTTCAATAATATTTTTAGTTTTTTGTCGCATTCCTAAGACAAAAATGACAAGACAATAAATTTGCCCCCATTCGTTCCGGATGGGGACCCGTTTCGAAAAGGGTCCCCATCCGGAATCAATGGGGGTAAATTTACTCAAATCAAATTTTTGTCTTAGGAATGTGACAAAAACCAAAAAATATTATTGAACTCTACTCTCCATGGCATGAGTAATCAATAGAAAAAAAGTCATTTTGGGGGTGAACTACTCCTTTAAGCCTGTAGACCCCACACCCCATCGTTGCCCACATGGGGTCCAAAAGATATTTTCGATTTACTTCCGGTCACATTCACTTTCTTTGAGGACATCTTTATTCATAGAATTGTAGAAAATGATCTAAATCGTGACTTCAGTGTCAGTAGTCCATTAGGCACTGATTTGCTGATGTTTCAATCTCAACATTGCACTTTTGCAAGGAAAGCGGTAAACGTCCACTGCGTATACATTTGGTAAAGTGCAAGAATATCAAATTGGGGTTTTCTTTGTTCAATATAACAGCTTCAGTGGACTGCTGTGGTTTATTCGGGACTTCAAAGTTACAAACAAAGCACCATGTGTGTCAGCGTCTCTCTGCTTTTATGATCACACACACAATATGATATTCTCAGTACAGCGAATCCCACAGGACACTGCATTTCACCACTGTCGTATTACACACAGAACTTGTTAACTGTGTCTGTACAAGGTAAACCGTTGGATACAGTCCCTAAGAGACATGCTGAGAGATTTACAGACTCATAATTGTTCAAATATTTTTTACACAATGCAGCTGCTTACAAAACACCATAAAAGGGGTATCATGATGCACAACATCTGCGCTACACTATTATAGGGGTCGGCAACCTTTTTGACATGAAGTGCCATGTTTTCATTTTCTTGATAGTTAATGTGCCATAACACAAAATGTCATATTTCCAATTGATTTGGACAGGCTACAAATAACAGCCTTTATTTTTGTCCTTCCTCTTTAGAAATATATTCTTTTACATTAGGATGTAGGCTTATGTAGGCCTAATGATCATTAGACTCAAGCAATAACCCACTCTCCCAGACTGTCTCTCCCAGACTAGTCAGTCTCACCCCAGTCAAAGTTATAAGCTTGAATGAATGTAGAAACACTGGAGGCAGTTAGCACTGCTCCAAAAAGAAAAGGAAGACGCAAGTCAGTCACCTCTGCAAAATTATAAATGCGTACCCATTATTACCCACGCATTATTCTATTCTTGACAAAACAAACAACCTTTGAAAAGAATTTAAATCATCCAATGTGAGCCAGACCTAATCGTCCAACATAAAAATGCCTGACCTCACAAATGCTCTTATGGCTGAATGGAAGCAAATTGAAGTAGCAATATTGTTACAACTAGTGAAAAGCAATCCCAGTATAGTGTAGAAAGATTGGACCAACCTCTGGACCAAATTCATATCACCTTTACTTCTGTATATCACATTTGCTTCCATTTAACCACAGACACTTAATATGGAGTGGTCCGGCTTATATTTGACGTTCCAATTAATTCCAAAGGTGTTTGACAGGGTTTAGGTCAGGGCTCTGTGCAGGAAAGTCATGTTCTTTCTGTCATTCTGATACAGGAAATTGCTTTCACACACTGTCTAGAATGATGTTTGACTTTTTAACTGTCTTTTTTGTCATAGTGTATCTCACTGGGACTACTGGTACTGATGAGACACTCCTGTTCTGTTGACATGTGAGTTACATGTCAGCATTGCTGGGCCTTTTATTCAATAACACTTGGAATAATTCTTGGAAGGCCCACAGGAGGAACACATTAGATGGTCCCCGTGGTGAAGAAATCTGGGACTTTCAATGAAACATTGTTTCATGGTTTCTGAGAAATGGGTCATCTGATTCAACACAATTTATGGATACACTAAGCTGGGAAGTAGACACTTAAGGATTATGACGTATGTGCTAATTGTAGTGCTATGAGAAAGTAGCTTTTGGTCCTTTGAGAAAAAATTAATAAAAGCTTATTCAACTGATAGGGAATGAGTATTTTGTTTATTATGATGGAGGCAAAAAGGCAGGTTTCTGTTCATTCTAAATTAGTCACTCTAATCACACCAGCCATTTTAAACTCTGAAAAATAATATATCCTACAATTTGTGCTGGATTAGGTACCGAGCTACCAAGCTCTCTGGCATATTTGTCTATGTAGCATCTAATGGTTATCATTATTTTCCAGTTTCCACTCTGTCCATTTCAACCCATTTCACGTCCACTGAATGGAAAGGAAACCTACCTGAAATGACATCTCCTGATGTTCACATCTAATAGATTGTCGTCAGGCTTTTGGTGCAGCAGGCAATGGAATCTTTATTTATCTTGGCACCATTTCCACTTACCATGTGCAGGAAATAGTCTAAAGAAATAGTACATAGACTTATGATGATGCACAGTGACCCATTAGTCGGATGCACCCATGCACGTACATCACACACATGGATGTAAACACACGGACAGGCTCTGCTGTTAGTGAGACTCCATTTGGTCTGAGAGGGGAGGAGAAAGTATCTAGAAAGAATACACGGTAGATCATTCAGACAATACTGGCGTATTTGGTTAATGATATCCATTTAGGCAGTGGATATTCAGCTGTCAGACGGCATCGGTTAAAGGGAACACTATTAAGCCATCAGACAATCACTCTCCCCGAAACCTTAGCTGAATATCTGAATATACGGTACACTACTTTTATAAAATGGCAGGAACTGACCCACAATGGATTCATGAATGGAATGTGCACTGCTCCTACTGGAAAAAATGTAACCCTATTACTATTCTTGTTCTTGCTCTTCATCTTCTACCACTTACTTGTTTCCTGTTTCTGTTTCAGCACTTACCACTTCTTGATTTACATTAGACAGATGCTAGGTATGTTATTTACTCATTAACCACTTTACCCCTGGTCTCCGTATTTTGGGCATATCATTATACATTTTAATATAGTGAATATAGCCGATCTGCAAGCTTATACATATACACCGGCTATTTTAGCTATTTGTCGTAGTAGCACTGTAATTCCTTGACCACTTAGCCTAACTTTGTTCATAGCACTTAATGCGACCATGTACAATGTACTGTGGATACTGTAACCTACATTCATTTTCATGTTCACTTGCCTTGAGAAGCAGAAATGATTTACCAAGATATTTTGATAGTTATTTAAGATTCTTCTTTTAACAATCAAAACACATCTTTAGTCTAATAAAGTAAGCTATTACTTTTACCAAAGGCCACTTGGCAGCTGCATTGAGGAGTGGAAAATAGCATAAGTTCGGTATGCTTTCCTCACCACCAGCTGTGTTGAAGTATTATTTCTCTGTACTTGGCAGGGGTATATCGTACTCTTTCATAAAGCAGAACTCTGGAGTTTTTGTGATAGTTTTCTCAGCCTTGCTGCTTCTTTTTTTCACTTGAGACTAATGCATTCAACCACAGCAGTGGCACACAACCAGGACATTTGGGGACACAGACCCAATTCAGGAAGGTAATGAAAAATCAGACTTTATATGTAGGCCAGGTTATACAACATTTAAGTACAGTTCTGCATATTTTTTTTTACCAACTATTTATTTGTTTTCCCATTTTTCTCCCAATGTAGTCATTATGCCTATTGTGTAATAGTCCCTTGGCCTTTCCCCTAATGTTGCTCTGGGGAGAGTGTAGACAACCACGTGTCTCCTTTGATATACATATTCACAAGCCACTTCTATTCACCTGACAGTGAGGAGTATCAGGAGAGTGTAACATGCGTGGAGAAACAAGCTAGCCATCCCAGGGCACCCTGACCAACCTGTAGGAGTCATTAGTGCAGTAGTCTCGCGTGGCTGGACTGTGACCTCCCACAATTTTCAAATGCTTCCGTCATACAGTCTGGAGCACAGAAGCTCTGATCATGAGCAAGCGATAGAGCGGATGTGAAGCCTCTTCCCCACTTCCATTTTGTCTTTACAGTCGCGCACATTTATCCTAATATAAATCAAAATCATAGTATAGCTTGCTGCTTAGCAGAAATGGAAAGGTATTTTAAAATATATGTTTTGTGAACGCGAATGCCAGCTTCCGTTACTCGGATTTTGCGAGGTGTAGTTCCAGACTCTTTATACTGGCATTTCAGGAATTGACTATATTCACACGGCAGCCATCTTGCCATTAAGTTAATGAAATGCCACCCAGTTGCCACCTCAGTTGCCACCCGGTTTCAATGCAAATTTCAAACATGGAAGCTAGGTGAATATGGTCAATAGACTCCTGTTGGCAGTTACTTTACCCCTGCTCCAACCGGAGACCCCAGCTTTATTTGATTTTCAGTATTATATTTTATATTTTGCCTGATGTGATACTTATACTGTAATTATGATGTACAGTATATACGTAGAAGTGTGGGTCATGATGACCAAAATAATAAAATCGTGGATACAAGCGACCAAAATTAGTTTTCTCAGGCTGGTGGCCAACCTTTCCCATAGAGATGGGTTGAAAAGTTCAGTCATCCAACAGAGACTCGGAGTAGAACTGCTGCTCCTTCCCTTGGAAAGGAGCCAGCTTAGGTGCTTCGGGCATCTAGTACAGATGCCCCATGAGCGTCTCACTAGGGAAGTCCCTGGTAGACTAAGGACCAGATGGGGGGGATTACAGTATATCTCCACACTGGCCTTGGAATGCCTCGGGATCCACAGGAGGAAGTGGCTAAAGGGAAGGGAAGTAATTCTGGAGCGCTATGCTGGAACGGTTGCCCCCGCGACCCGATTCCAGATAAGCGGTTGAAGATGGATGTAAATGAATGAAATACAAAGAGCTTCATTGATGTTTGGTAAGGAAGAAAAAGGTGAATACCAACCAACAAACCTTTTTGATCCAGCTGGGGAAATTCTGTCGCCGGAGGCAGAAGAACAGATGCAGAGTAAGAGAAGGGTAGCGAGTCTAGTGACACCAAAACTGATATAGTCAGAAGAAGAACAGGTCGATCCATGATATATTGGATCTATACTATACCGTGAAGTGCGCATTTAAAATGATGCCATTAATTTTTCTTGAAATCTCAGGACCTGAACTCAAATGCCATCCAGAAGTAATGAGCCATGTTTCTACCCTGCTTGAGTATTCAGAAGCAAAATCTCATATTGAAGTAATGAGGGGAGCCATATTGATTTTGCGAACAAGAAAGAATTAGAATTGTAACAGGAGAGCATTCTATCTAACTCATAACTACAACCCTAAATTGAAGTCTAAATAATATATGCTATGAACTGTTTGAACACATTTTCCCTGTGTTAAATGTACCCAAATTATACCATGGGAGGATTACTTTAATATAATTGGGTTTTGTGTCATCTTAACAATTTCAAATAAATTCCCCAAATTGCTTATGGGGAGGGGTGCAGGGTCAGAGTGGCGGTGAAAACTTGAGAATTAAGTGAGTAGCCAAGAATTTGTGAAACTACTGAACAAAGAAAGTGGATTACTGCCAAGATTCCATTCCCTGGACTCATCATACAGAGATGTGCATGGGCTTAAAGGGAATATGAGAAATTCTTCTTTCCAAAAAGAAAAGAACAAGATCCATCATAAAGGATCACAAATCAGTTTCTGACTCCACTACTGCTTTCCTTGTTGAAACCCTAAAAGAGCACACACAGCACATACTGTATATACATTACAGTACGTAGATGCAAACATCTGATATCTTATGTACTGTATAGTGTGATGTATACAAATAACCATAGTCAAATAACCATAGCCAACCAACCATACTGTGAGGTTTTGTTTGTTTCAAATTCTGATGCAGCATATTTTTGTGGACATCATTTGTATTATTTGTATTTGACTAAAAGCTGTAAAAGTATTGTAGTTGCACCAGTGTCTGCTATTTCTTTCTATTGTGCTTTTCATGTCAGATTAAGACAAAGCTAAGGCCCACCTTGGGTTGAGGTTTGTATGAACATTACATTCACCCTCTCTAAATCAAAACAAGACCCTGCATCATCTCCATATTTTAAACAGTTCATCTCAGGCAGCACAGCATCGTCTCAAGCTTCATCATCATTGCCTTGCCAAAGCAAAACACATTTTGGGGGACAAAGGTGACATTCAAGTATTCAGCTCAGTCTGGCAGAGTGGCAGCCTTGCCCATCCATAGATCACAGTAATGGTGACAAGTTTTTGAGAGCTGCGCATAAGGTTACATATAGGTTTTCATCTGAAAGCGCACACGTTTCTGGAGATGATCAGTGACGTTGCATCAGTATTGCAATGTAGATCTTCTTAATACTTTTCTGAAATCTTTACAATCCCAGCATACAATGGGAAAATGGACATATGGGCACAATACTCAAAATAGGAGAAGTATAGAATCACATATCCATTCCTGACTGTATGCAGTGAAGGGGAAGACAAGGCAAATATTTATACATTGCAGAAACTGCGTCAGGGAGTCTGCAGTCCCCTCCAGCGCTGTGTTGCTGTGAGTGGACTGTGCGGGTGGACCAGAGCAGGCTCTCTGGGAGGGAGGGAGGAAGGGAGGAGGAGGGGGAGGAGAGAGAGAGAGAGAGAGAGAGAGAGAGAGAGAGGAGAGAGAGAGAGAGAGAGAGAGAGAGAGAGAGAGAGAGAGAGAGAGAGAGAGAGAGAGAGAGAGGAGAGAGAGAGAGAGAGAGAGAGAGAGAGAGAGAGAGAGAGAGAGAGAGAGAGAGACTGGATGTAAAAGCTCAATCACAGCAAATTGTACAACATAGTGGAGAAGGCTATTTGACAGGCACAGCCTGTGAGACAGAGAGAGGGATGAGATACAGAGTCTGGAAAGATGGTTTGGGGGGCACACATTGTGTCTCAGTTTACCAGAGCTGTACCGTGTGTGTGTGTGAGTGTGTTAGGCGTGCAACGCGCCACGCACAATTTGATACCGGATTGGCGACATGAACTGCTGGCACTTCAAACGTTAATCTCTGCTACACTTCCCCATTAGTCGAGACCATACTCCGGGAAACCCGCAAACGGTGTAGTGCTGCGTGGCGTGGCACAGTGAATGGCCCCCAGCGGGCTGTCTGTTGCTGTCCCTGTCCCAGATGAAAGCAGCGTGCCACAAACTGCCATGGAGCCTTCACAGGTCCACCTCGGGCACTTGGATGGCTCTCATTTAAACGACTCTCCCCCCTCTGTCTCTCTCTCTCTTTCTCTCTCTCTCTCTCTCCACTCCCCCCCCCCCCCCCCCCTCTCTCCCCCTCTTCCACTGTTCCCTGTGTGGGAGGCATAATACATCATTTTAAGAGAGTGAGCCTGTAGTGGCCTAATTCAGCAGCTTGGGAGAAACACCAGTGAACGCAGGCCTCCTAATGAATGAATGAGCTTGACATGTAAAAATCAGAAAAGATTACCCGGCTGAGGGCATAGATTCCCAGAAGGTCCTGCCCAAAAGCATCTGTTCAGATAAAGCTCTGTTGCTTCACCAGAATAGTAAGTTGCTCCGTGCAAGAGAGCCAGCAAACGGAAAGGGGAGGTGGGGGGTGGATGGGGGGAGGGTAAAGGAGAAGTTAGGTACTTCTTTATTCCCCTGGAACAAAGTGAGAAAGCGCGAAGCTGATGCATGACAGGAAGGTGGAATGATATCGACAGGGACCTGCAGAGAATGTTAGAGACAGAGGCTAGGGCCTGGAATTTCCAAAAGGTCCTTTTGGTGGAAGCACCGAAAATAGCAGACCTCCAAGCTCACAACGCGTCGGCTATTTTCGGTGCTTTATACAGTACCACACTAAACTATGCATAACCAAGTCAATACTGGAGATGTGGCGTAATAGCATGGATTTCTACACAGAGAGGGCAATTCTTTCAACATAAGATGCTGCATTCAAGTTCAGGAGAGTTTTGACAAGGCAATTCTATTGAATGCTGCCTTCAGGTATGGCATGGAAAGAGGGCATTTGCATTTCTTTCACCATAGTAAAAACTGCATTCATGGTCTGGGAAGGTCACTTTTTACAGACAGATAAAAGGGCAGGGGTTCAAGCCCCCTTTGATGTCTATGTGTGCACGTGCCTGCATATCGATGAGATCAAGTGTTCCATGGCCATCTCATGCTGACACAAGGACGCTGAGGGTATTCTCGGGGTGGACGTAGCGTGCAAACGATAAATAAACACAGGCCTTGAAAAGCCCTCCACCTGTGACCATTGCAAAAGCAGCAGGTGCGCTTTGGTTCATTAACGAAGGCGTTCCTGACACCGAAGCCCCCCCACCACCATTAACCCCCCCCGAGGCTATCAGGAGCAGCGACTCAGTGGCCACCTTGGGACTGGATAAGGAACCTGCGCCAAGGTTAGCAATGCAATTGTTGCTTGAATAATGGAGCACTTCCCTCAGGCCTGACACCCGTGGATTTCTCTGGCAATTCTGCAAACACCTGTGAGGCCGGTCAAGGCTCTCCAGCATAAGTTGGTTTACAGCATCCACCGTTCACCGGTTACCCAAAGCCTAGCTTGTTGCCCTGTTGAACTAAAACTAGCTCAGTGTTTCTCAAACTTTTAACATTTCAAGGTCTCCCCTTAACTCTGACAGTGTACAAATGGAACCAAATGAACCAGTGAGGGTTCATTTGGTTCCATTTGTACACTGTCAGAGTTACAGACTTGTATGGGTCCATTTAGACCCCACTAAGGGAACCCACAGAGTCCCTGGAATCCACTTTGAGAACCACTGAACTAGCTCAACGACCACGTGTCTCGTTGTGCCCTGTTGAAGTGAAACTAGCTCAATGACCCTGTGTTTCGTTGCCCTGTTTAAGTGAAACTAGCCTAAGGTTGTTTGCGAATTGGAGATGCAGCCCAAAATGAACAAAATACATTTCCACCATATGGAGGATATTGCTTTTTGGAATTATGCACAGCAGAGAAAACTCACACCGAACGAGAGCTAGGTTTATTAAAGGAAGGGTTTTTCTTTAGCTCAAATTATATGTGCAAAGTCATTACTACTATTCTCTTATTTAGAATCAATGTCCAGATTCTATTTTCGTGCAGTAGCAGATGTAAACTGGTAATAACGGTGAATTAATTTACAAGGAAGCAAAATCCCCTGGCGAGCTCTGTGGCCCAGAACAATAATGAGCACATAGTAAACATTGAGACAGAAATTTGCCGTAAGCCAAAGAACAATGTGGTTAGTCTATAACACTACTACACATAATACGCAGGGATACAAAACGCTGCACACGCACATGCGCGCCACACACACGCACAAACAAACTGGCAGCAAAACTGATGGCAAACTGTCTTTGCCAGCCCCTCTGTAACAACATATGTTTGAAAGTAATTAAAAGAAGCTCCCTTGTGGTTATCATGGCATATTGAAATACAATGCGCCGAGCAAATTACCTTTCCATGCTTGTTTATATATAGCTGGGCTCCAGATCACATTGCTTTAGCTGCGCACACAGGTTTTCAAAGTTGGGGGCTGCCAGGGTGCGCAAGGGGGGCCAATTGGAAGGGAAAGGGATAGTAAAATTCATAAAAAAATAACTTTATCCTGAATTCATAGGATGCCAGTTTAACCACTTTCAATCTGGCGTCCCTATTTTGGGCATGTCATCACTGTCCGAGATTTCTCACAGTATTCACACAGTAGCAGCTTTATTAATAATATGTCATGATACCATTTGTGAGCTTGTAAAGGGGGTGTCTAAAGCCTAGAACTGACAAATACTTGGCTCCGGTCATGCTGTGGCATTGGCTTCTATTCTTCAATTCTAAGGCTTAATGTTTTAGGGAGAACCATAATCAATGACTTAAGCTTTGGGAGATAGATCTGTCTATCTGTCTATCTGTCTGTCTGTCTGTCTGTCTGTCTGTCTGTCTGTCTGTCTGTCTGTCTGTCTGTCTGTCTCTCTGTCTGTCTGTCTGTCTGTCTGTCTGTCTGTCTGTCTGTCTGTCTGTCTGTCTGTCTGTCTGTCTGTCTGTCTGTCTGTCTCTATCTATCTATCTATCTATCTATCTATCTATCTATCTATCTATCTATCTATCTATCTATCTATCTATCTATCTATCTATCTATCTATCTATCTATCTATCTATCTATCTATCTATCTACTTTATCTATCTATCTATCTATCTATCTATCTATCTACTTTATCTATCTATCTATCTACTTTATCTATCTATCTATCTACTTTATCTATCTATCTATCTATCTACTTTATCTATCTATCTATCTATCTACTTTATCTATCTATCTTATCTACTTCATCTGTCTACTTTAGCTACTTTATCTATCTGATGGTGTACTGTGTGTAAGGGGGTAGAAGGGGTGGCTCACAGCTGATTCAGCTTTGAAGTACAGCCATCTCGCTGGTTGATGTAGGCCACAGATTGAGCGTGTCCCCCTCAAGACCCCATTAAAGCACAACCCTGGGTCTGTGGGTTTGATGTTCATTGCCCGGGCAAGCTCTGCCATCAACGCATTTTGTGCCACGTGACAATGATCACAGCTTATTAAAGTGGAAATAATGACTGCTCTACCTCCGCTATGAAATATTTAACAAGGACAAAGGAGATGGCTCAAAGGTGATTTATATCTGTGTTGAAGGGGGGCGGACATAGACGTACCCATCTATAGAGGAAGTAGAGGTGAACCGTGGTTAACCTGTGCTCAGGACCAGTGTTGCAAAGTCTGCTTATTATAAGTGACTTTGGGCTCGTCTTTCTGTAAAGTCCCTTGTAAATATTGGTAGTTGCATCCAGTTGCATTTTCATGGGCTTGTTTCTACAGTGTTGCCTATTTGGGCTTGTTTAATTTTCATAATATATAAGTATTGTTTATTTATATTTTGGGGCAATGCAGTATGGTGTTTGTACTGTATAACTTCACACAAGGTAGCAATAGGGCGGAGCTGTAGTAACAACCTAGAAATGAGTTCTGGAGTCAGTCAGCTGACAATGGTCACGTCTAACGCGCGAGCGCACGCACACATCAACACTATGTTTTATGTTCCCTCAAAAGGTTAAAGTTATTGAAATCATGTTGTTTTTAAGGATCGCTTGATGCTTGTATGTTAGTTTCAGTATAGTACAATTTTGATGCTGCATATACAGCTGTGTCAAAGTAATCTGAAAAAATACACACCCTCCGGTCAATCAAAATCGAGTGTTCTTCATGGCCATGGTATGATTAAGCAATAACTCCTGACAGGCCATGCTATATTGTCATTTTGGCAGACAAACCCCTAAGGTGTGATGACAAACCCCTAAGGTGTGATAATGACAATATAACATGGCCTGGAGTGAGTTATTGCTTTTATACAACTACCAAATATGGCAACCTGGAAATCATCATCATCACATATCCCATTTAAAGCAGATTTTAACAATTAACCATAACAATTTAAAAACAAAGAAAGTACTCCCCAACTGCTTGCACAAACAAAGTGGTTGTTATCCCCTATAACTGCATGGAAGTTCCCGGATATTGTTGACAGACTTTTAAACAAGCTATTGTAATGTAAATGTGAAATGAATTAATATTGAGCTGCATGGCCTATTTCTCGCCTAAAATGTCATCAAATACCCCCCCTTTATCCTTTATACACGCACGCACGCACGCACGCACGCACGCACGCACACTCTGTAGGTGAACTAGTCTGTTAAACGGTGCTGCCCCTACAGTACTTGCTAAATACTAGTCAGTTAAACTTTAAATATTATTTATTTATAATGCCTTTCTTTCAAAACATGCTTTTATTCTGTGAAAAGACATAGTTATGAAATAGAAATCCGACAGCCCTCGCGCCACTCCCCTTAAACTTGGTGAAGTGCTAAAGGTAACTAACATACACAACTTACTTTGAGCAATCATGACGTTGCCTTGACTACTCCACTCCCTGTAAATGCTGGGGGGAAGAAAAACATTCCCTAAACCTAAACAACACACTGGATAAAGCATGTATAAAGGCATCACAATGTTCGCTGGAGCACACCAACATTCAGCGAAGTTAACTATGGTTTCAAGTGAGAAAGACATTAATTTCCTAATTCTTATGTAGTTTTTCCTGAACGAAGTAATAACAACAGATTTCGATTTGTAGGATAACAATGAGCATAATGCATGATCGCAAAATGCCCTACTTTTCTGCAGCACTTAAAATAAGATTTGGTCATTTGAATATCATATTAAGCATTTCCAAATGGCTTTCAGATGCTCTTTTTTTCCAATGAGATTTGGCTTTATAGTTTGAAATGTGCTCAGTCGTCCTAGCTTTTTTCTGAGTGCTCCCATAATTTTTTGACTAGTCGTCGTTGTTACAATATCATAATTTAAACATCAGTGACATTATTTGCTGCGCACACAGCTACTGCGAGCAAGTCAGTTATGCGAAAAACATCCGCACATCAAGGGGGTAAATGCACCCCGCTGTCATGCGCATAACTGACTTCCCTCCCGGTGCATTATCCTTACACCTTACATAATACATGCAGGGACGGAAGAAACAGTCTCTGAAGCTGTCAGAATTAATGTTAAATGTCTCCAAGGAACGACCACTGTTTTTTTCCCCTCTCTTCACCCATGGGCATTGGAGCACAAGGCAGACCTCTGGTTTGCAGTCAGCCGTGGAAGATATTTACTCTACACTATGTGGGCTTCTTCCAGCTCCTGCACATTCTTATCTCATTCTACTTAAGAAATACTGTACAACCTTTTCAGTATTTTCCATGCTACAGTACATAACACCTGAATGTCTATGTGAAATTATCGATATTGTTGCCACAGACTTGAGTAAATTAGCTCTTTTCTTTTTTGGCCCCTTGGGAAAACTGCAGAACGAGCAGAGTGAAAATGTTCTCCATCAAAGGTGAGTGAATTGGATTTTACAAGATGAATTGCTGGGACAAGAGTTTACTCCAATTATATCACCAAGAGCCTCGAATTCTAGTGCAGCTGCTTCGGCCAGCAGCAATTAAACTCAGGATTGGAGGTATCAAGATCTTGCATACTGACAAGATGTTTACAATGTGCAAGAGCTGCTAATAGAGTAAATGATAAATGATGCTGTAGGCCAACGTTTCCAGCAGTAAGATGCCAGCGGTTCTGTCCAAGATTTCATAGAGCTGACTGTCAGACCATTGGCAGAGCAAAACACAGCTGTCTTTTCCATTGGCTACAGAGCTTCTCATAAAACAATGCAGAATGTGACGGTTGTCTTTGGCTCTTATAGCTCATTTATACACACAACCAACCAAAACCTAACTGAAAAATATGCGACACTCTATTTCTGTTGAAAACATGTTGTTTTGGTTGTTCACTGGCAGAAGTTATACAGTTAGCCGTGTGCCAAAAAAAGATTTGTTTTTGGTCTTACCTGTCCTGGGCTTGGGCTCCAGAAGTACCACAGGCTGAAAACACCTAGGGTCAAAGCCAGGAAGAGCAGTCCTAGAATTAGAGCCCCTCGCTGGTAGCTGCGGTATCTGTCTTTCTTCTCGTTCCCCACCTCGACCTGAAGACAAAGGTTTGGGGGGAAATTACTCCAGGTAGCAGTTATCCTTTTGTCTCAGAATAGATACGTTTATGATATTTGGTACGGTACTACAATATGATGAAGAATTACCTGAAAGCCACACTTGAGTGGATATCTTATTAGAAAATGATTGGTGAAAGTGAAAGTCCCCCACTAAACCAATCAAGTAAAAGTCTTAAATTATCTAGTATTAACTGTGCTTAGTCATAAGTCATAACAAATTCTCTGGCAACTGCTTTCCGAAGTTTATTCTGTTCATCCAGTTTTGATGAGTCATTCTCCTCAAATTTGAGGGAGATTCTTTGTATGTTGAAATTGAATTCACCCATGGCAGAAAAAGAAGATATTTTAGATAAAGAATCACCCATACTTCAGAAATTCTAACACATCTCTTAGATATGGCCGTGGGTGGTGATGATCGATGCTGGCAGGGAGAGTTGCATGCATCTTTCATGGTAGCGCTAGCAATGAGGTGCTGAGCTGAATGAAATGGAGTAAAAAGTAAACATTTTGTATTGTAGACTAAAGTACAGATCCTCATAGATCGTCCTATTAAATGATCAAAGTAGCACCTCTGTATTATAACTCAATTAGAAACTGGCATGCCAGACAGAGCTTTTTTTTCTAAATCAAACCGTATGATGGTCTGATTCATTGATTGATGTGTGAATAAGCCGTCTGCATGTTGGCACGGTTAATAAAGTATCTTGAATCTCGAATGACTCACAAAAGGCTAGATGAATTGGTTGAAAAAACCCCAAAGAAAACATGAACAGGCAGCGATCTACTTCTATACAACCCATGACTCTCCCTTTAATGAAGCTACCGTAATGACAAAAAACATACAATGAAAGCAATGATACATGAGGCACAGCATATGGTGGAGCCGCTCTTCAAAAAGGTCACATTTATTAAACTTTTCCTCAAATTAAAACTCTCCCTGCTATAGTGAATTCCCCAAGCTTAAGGCCACAAATTAATAAAGGCAAGCTTTTGTTCCAACACAGTTCCAAGAGAGACAAAATGAAAGCATCTCAATCTCACTGGACTACTTTTGAAGCTCTCAGAGGACAACAGAAAGGGAACAAAGTAAAAACCGAACCAACTTCAATTAGAAGAATTGGTGTTGCTTATCTGCATGTCTTTTTGTGTGTGTAAGTGATGATGAAGCCTCCTTGCCCTTCCATTATGATTGAGGTTGTTGCAGTAGTTTGACTAAAGTGGATTGGGAAACACTTTTATTAATTCCTTATTCATTATAAAAAATCAAATAAAAAAAACAGTTTAGGAATATACTCTGGAATTTTGTTTCAATAATGTCTGTTTTCCCCAAATGCAAGAAACTCCACAGGATATATAATTATTTCCCTTTTTCTTTTTTCTTTTTTCCCCAATCGGGAGGACGCAGAGCCCTCGTCCTACTCCTCCCTCTCATTCCCTGCTGACAGGTACCGTCCCAGCCCAAAGGGTCACATGCAGGAACAATAAATGATCACCCTCCCCGCCCGGCTTCTCTGCCCTGAAAACTGTCCAATTGTGACAATCGTATAGATGCTCGACAAAGCCGTGGTGGATTCGAACGGCCGCGGTGGTGGGCATGCACTTTACCACTGCGCCACCCGAGCGCTATAAGATACATGGCAATTTTGGATTTGCTTTATGCAAAAGATGGTATGACGTAACAACAGAATTTAAGCGTAATTACACTTTAGTTGAGGTTTGTGTTATATAGTTACCACGCAAACTCCAACTATAAGTAATCATAGTGTGATTATTACCCCCCCCCCCCCCCCCCTTTGAATTTGTCTCTACACAGATTAAGCTGCAGCGCTCTGAAACTTTCTTGAGAGATTAACACAACCCAACCTCTACCAAAGTGTAATTTTACTTTAAGGTTTGGTTTATCATTTGGGTTAGGTGGTTGTTAGCATGACCAGTAGTTAAGACATGTTGAGCTTGTTCAAACTTAAATTTGAGGCTATAAATTACCTAATTGACCATCATACCCAACTTCATAAAGTTATGCCAATACCTTCAAAGCCATTAGTGTGCTATATGGATTTAGCATATTTTGTTTGTGGATTTAGTCTAGGTAGGCAGGTAGTCTTGTAGGTAGGCAGGTAGTCTTGTACAAAGTCATCCCATAGTTTGATAAGGTACCAAACAATTTGAATAACTGTAAAATGTGCAATACAGCATTTGCATCTCTACAACCCTTAACCACATTAACCCTTCTGTCCCTATGGTGGGCATGCCCTGATTGGTGAGAATAGGCGAGCATTCTGCAAAAACAGCAGATCTGCTTTTATTTCAGAAGAGTTTTGGTGTAGAGGGGACTCCGGTCAACAAAGTATACAGGCCATAGAGTTTACAAGAGTTTCCAGCACACTGTGTGGTCTGAAAATATAAGTAACAAATGCCATGGGTCTTTGTAGGTAGGAACACTGTATTTAACAACAACACATGCAATGCCAACAAAGTCTGTGAGGGACCAGTAATTATGAAGTATATTATGACAATTGACCTCATAAGTCATTATAAGAGGCTTTATAATGTGTTATGATTGCATTATGCGTACTTATGAGTGCTTATAGCTGTAATTAAACAGTGTTTGCAAGCTGATTGCAATGCATTTATACTTGTCCTTATAAGTAATTATACAGTAAAATGCTTTATAATGTTTTGTGATTATTCTTATAAAGCCTTATGAGTATTATGAGTTCCTCTAACTATGAATATACTGTGTTATAAGCAGATTATAATGCATTAATCATGTTTTTATTGCGACCATAGGTCGCAGTTTACTATCAGAACCGTCACAGCTTGTCCGTAGACGTTCGTTTGGACGGGTAACGCCTGTGTGGTTCCCCTGACACATCACTGTGACATCACAGGTGACATCACAGTGATGTCAGATACTCAGAGCATAAAAGGGATTCTGTTATAGATCCCCATATATGGGCATAAAAGGGATTGTATCCCAGATGATACCCAGTTAGGAGAACCACTCTAACGGAATCCATATATGGCCAAGACAGATGGCCAAGACAGATGTGGCGTGACCTTGCACTTAAGGGCGAGGTCGCTTTCCGCCCTTAGGCGTCTTACTGGTAATGAATTATAGAAAAGGGATTCATAGCAAGCGTTACCCCAAAAGGTTATTAATTAGTTAATCACCGCCTAATTTATTATTGAATATTTCATCGTTTAACAATGTTTGCGACAGACAGTGGTCGTTAAAGAAAAGTGAGTCGGATCAAAGCATGACGCCTGCAGCAAGGTATGATGAGAACCAGAAGACATAATCACAGAGCCAGACATTCCTCACACAGAGATTCTCTTTTTAGTGTGGAAAGAAAAATGTGGCTGAGATCTCCCCTCTCTCTCTCTCTGTGTGTGCTCCGGTGGGGAGCAGAAGCAATGGAAACTTAACTTGGAGGACAAACCTCTGTCTCTGCAGCATGAATATAGAGTACTCACAGAGGAGGAGGTGTAGAGGGGGGGAGGGGGGGGGGTACAGTCAGAAGAAAGAGACACAGAAATAAAGAGAGACGTAGAGATGGAGGTAGAGGCACAGTGTGTCCGGTCAGGGGTGTCGCACCAAATTCTGTGTGGGGTGCCCGCATTATTTAGTGCTTTAACTACTGTATTGAAAAATAGCACAGAGTGCCGCGCTGCGAGCTTGTTTTGTTTAGTTTATTTGATCACTCACATACATTAATACAGGTCATACATCCACTCATTGTTACAGGTGATCAAAAGGAATAGGCTGAAGCTATAAGCCTATATAGCTTGTAGATCTGCTATTTTTGAAAAATAGTGAAAATTTGAGCAAGTATTTGGTCACGGACTCCCATCTCAAAATATTTATTCCCTGGGACCCCCCAGAAAGCAAGATTTTGAGTTACAAATGTTCGCTTAAAAATACATATATTCAAAGATTTGCACACATTTTCTCGACTTTTCAAAAATAGCAGATCTACAAGCTCACAGCGCGGCACTCGGTGCCGTGCTGTGAGCTTGTATATCTTCTATTTTTCAATAGCTAAAGTGTCATGTTCTATTCAGAACTGAACTTTTGTTTGTGTTTTTGCGCCCTCTAGTGGACACTGATTTATTGGGTTTTCCTATTAGTTCAGTCATTCTCAAGTGAGACTCCATACCATGCGGTCAACAGAGCAACTGCTTAGCTACAGTAGTCCTTAGCTCTTTATGTGTATGCCTTGGAAAGTATCGTCTGTGAGTATCATAATTGCAATCATTTCAAAGGTGTATTGTGCATTTTGTAACCACATGGTTATCTTTCTTTCCCCATTACTAATGTTGGTACTGAGCTGCTAGCCTCCTGAATTGTTTGTTGCTAAGCTAGCTAGCTTCCATTGCTCCTGTGTTCTTTGTTGTGGTAGTCCTGTCACATTATCACAGATTCACTGTTGTTGGTCAACATTATTAGCTTCATGCAAGCTCTAGAGAAGCATTGTGGCTTTGTGTCAATTCATATGTGTTACAGTTCATGATAATTCAGGACAGTAATTCATTAGCCTATATCTCATTGCAATTCATGTGTGATACAGTAATATTATCTCATGTTTGCTAATTCATAATTGCATAAGTGCAGTATCATTTAAATAGGTTAAAAACAATTAAGAGGCCTACAGGCTATTTACATTCTATTTACAGTAGTCATTTCATGTCATTTAAAAGGGTGATTTACACTGGTACATGTGTGCTGCTTGTAGCCTTTTGTTCATGCTGTTTATTTTATTGGATACGTCTTATACAGTGAGCATTGTTTAATTAAGTGCTTCCTTTGTTTGTCATTGTATTTTTCAGTTTTACAAATTGGTTTGATACCTGGAATGGAGAAGAGTAAAACACCTTCAAACTTTATTCTGTCTCTGACCGTCTCTTCAAACCTACTGTTAGCTGTCTGTCTATTTGTGTCTCCTCCACACACACTGAGGACAGAACAGTAAAAAGACGTCTTCACAGCGGGCACGCTGCATCGAAAGAAAAACAGGATACTGAAGCACCGCTCTGACCTGCATCAATCCCCTGCAACCACCCTCCAGAGACAATCACCATGTCAGCTAAAGGGGAGCCAGCCAAGAAACAACCACCTCCCACAGGTGATGATAAAGACAGTGTCAGTTCGGGCTCAACCACAGCCAGTGGGAGGGCAGCCAAGGCCCGTGCTAGACTTGAGGTTGCTAAAGCGCGTGCTGCCTTCCTTCAGCGAGAGATTGAATTAAAGGCACAAAAGGCACAATTGGCACAAGCAACAGCTGATATGACAATCAGAGCGGCACAAGCAACAGCTGATATGACAATCAGAGCGGCACAAGCAACGGCTGATATGACCATCAGAGAGGAACATATAGCGGCTCAGTTTTCAGTACTACATAGTGATCGAGAGATAGCAGAAGCCTTAGCAGAGACTACTGTTCTAGAGGCTGCTGCGGACGCTGAAAATGGAGAGGGCGGTAAAATGGACATGGAAGACATAACTGAAACTGTAAAACAGCGTACTCAAGCTTATGTCGAACAACACACTCAGCGCCCAACTGGTGACTCAGAACCTTCCGAGGAGCCCCCACAGCTCGAACTGTTCACGCCATCACTACTGCCTCTCATTCATCCTAATGTAGACCCCCAATCAACAAGACCATACTCAACGCAACAACACATCGACTTCACATCCGCCCATGACAGAGCTCATCGGCAGAGCTCGTCAACGCCTGCAGTTCACCACCAGGCTACCGCAATCAAAGTCCCCTCAGATGTAAAGCCGGTTACAGGACATCTCTCCTTTACACAGCACCCTATCCCTGATCCTCGTGCCTCCCAACACACCAATCACTCACCCTCAGGTGTTAAGCAGCAGCCTAGAAGCACCATACAAACCCCAAATCATCTCTCATCTGCTCAGACCCCTCTCCCTAACTCACATGCTACCCATCACAGACCTATGGACGATAGGTCTGGCCTGAGTGACATTGCCAAGTACTTGGTACGCCGTGAACTTGTGAACACAGGGCTCATCAAGTTCAACGACCGCCCAGAAAACTATTGGGCGTGGAAGTCTTCATTCATCAATGCCGCAGGAGGACTAGGTTTATCAGCGAGCGAGGAGCTCGATCTCTTATCCAAGTGGCTGGGGAGTGAGTCTTCTGAACATGTCACGAGAATCCGTTCTGTGCATGTAAACGACCCTGCCGCCGGGCTGGAAATGGCCTGGGATCGCCTTGAAGAGTGTTATGGCGCCTCTGAAGTGATCGAGAGGGCTCTCTTCGAGAGACTTGATAAGATGCCTAAAATCAATCAAAGGGACCCACAAAAGACCATGCACCAACGTCTGTAGCGGAGGCCAGAGCTCCTGGTCCTGTTCCAAGGTTTGCCTTACAAAGGTCTATCCAACAGGTCACCCAGAAAAGGCAGAAAAGGTCTACGTTATTCTGGATGACCAGAGCAATAGGTCGATGGCCAGGTCAGAATTCTTCAATCTTTTCAAACTCACCGGATCTGACTCTCCATACACCCTCCGCACGTGTTCTGGGGTTACGGAGACATCTGGGAGAAGAGCTACAGGGTTCACAGTAGAATCCTTGGATGGAACAACAAGGGTGATGCTCCCCACACTCATCGAGTGCAATCACATGCCAGACGACCGGTCTGTCATACCAACGCCGGAGTCCGCACAGCATCACACTCACCTAAAACCCATCGCACACAAAATACCACGCCTGGATCAAGAGGCCCAGATACTCCTCCTTCTGGGACGTGACATCCTCCAAGTACATAAAGTCCGAGAGCAACGCAACGGTCCTCACAGCGCTCCCTACGCCCAACGATTAGACCTGGGATGGGTCGTTATCGGCGACGTCTGCACGGGTTCAGCTCACAGGTCAGCAGTTGTTACCTCTTTCCACACTAACGTACTAGAACACGGATGTCCATCCTTCTCAACTCAATGCTCTATTCAGCTTCAAGTCAAGGAAACGCTCAGTGCCAAAGCGCAAGTCATGGTCAAGCCGGCTGCAACCTTCAGCGCCACAGTGGACGGACAACAGGCAGACGCCTCATCGATCAGCACAGCTTCCAGCCAGCCATCCTGCACAACAGGCTTACCTGTCAACCCGGTCAGTAGCCACGTGGAACCAATGGTCGCAACAGTCTGCAACACATCTGTACCACTGACCACTCAATCAGTTACCCCTCCAATTGGGACAGCCCATGTTCAACCTCTCTGTAGCCCCTTGCCACACTCTGCACCTGTCCCTCAAAACGACACAGAGTCATTCCTTGGACTACAGCCTGCAACTCCCACACCGCTTCTCAAGAAGTCAACATCAGTCCTGTCTAGGGCAAGCTCTACGGATGATGCATCGACACAGGGAAGATCTGCTGGTGTCGTCACACAGCCTTCTGATCATCTCTTCCACCCAACAGTCCCACCAACTGCGGACAAGTACCTCCTGCAGCCCTCCAGGAAGCTTGCCGACCAGCCAGAGTGCCTGTCTGTTGTTAGGACAGCATCTCCAACTCCCCATTCATTACACGGTGCGTCACACCTTCCTTATGAGGCCAAGGACACCCCCTTTCTCATGTCACCTGCTACGATCCCGACACACAGGGTTTATGGCCCCTTGCCCCCTCCAGGAACATTTGACGGAGGAGGTTTCCACCACCAGTGGTGGGGACAGGTACACCGTCTCGCCAACGTCTACTGGAACAGACTAACACGAGAGTACCTTCCTATGCCCTTCGCCCTGGTCAAACTGCCTGTCTCAGAGACACTGTCTAATCTCCCCATTCTTTATCACAGCAATGTTTTGTTTAATTGTTTGGTTAGTGGTATTTAGATAACAAATACCAGACGGGGAGTGTCATGTTCTATTCAGAACTGAACTTTTGTTTGTGTTTTTGCGCCCTCTAGTGGACACTGATTTATTGGGTTTTCCTATTAGTTCAGTCATTCTCAAGTGAGACTCCATACCATGCGGTCAACAGAGCAACTGCTTAGCTACAGTAGTCCTTAGCTCTTTATGTGTATGCCTTGGAAAGTATCGTCTGTGAGTATCATAATTGCAATCATTTCAAAGGTGTATTGTGCATTTTGTAACCACATGGTTATCTTTCTTTCCCCATTACTAATGTTGGTACTGAGCTGCTAGCCTCCTGAATTGTTTGTTGCTAAGCTAGCTAGCTTCCATTGCTCCTGTGTTCTTTGTTGTGGTAGTCCTGTCACATTATCACAGATTCACTGTTGTTGGTCAACATTATTAGCTTCATGCAAGCTCTAGAGAAGCATTGTGGCTTTGTGTCAATTCATATGTGTTACAGTTCATGATAATTCAGGACAGTAATTCATTAGCCTATATCTCATTGCAATTCATGTGTGATACAGTAATATTATCTCATGTTTGCTAATTCATAATTGCATAAGTGCAGTATCATTTAAATAGGTTAAAAACAATTAAGAGGCCTACAGGCTATTTACATTCTATTTACAGTAGTCATTTCATGTCATTTAAAAGGGTGATTTACACTGGTACATGTGTGCTGCTTGTAGCCTTTTGTTCATGCTGTTTATTTTATTGGATACGTCTTATACAGTGAGCATTGTTTAATTAAGTGCTTCCTTTGTTTGTCATTGTATTTTTCAGTTTTACAAATTGGTTTGATACCTGGAATGGAGAAGAGTAAAACACCTTCAAACTTTATTCTGTCTCTGACCGTCTCTTCAAACCTACTGTTAGCTGTCTGTCTATTTGTGTCTCCTCCACACACACTGAGGACAGAACATAAAGTATAAAATAATTAAGGTGCCTCCACCTTGGGCCCTAGTAACTCAGTCCCACTTTTCCCCCTCTTGTGACGCCCCTGCAGAGAGCACGGTGTGTCCGGTGCTCTGTGATGATGATGAGCAGGACCTTGGAGCCCCCTGCTGTTCTTGTGGAAAGAAGGAACCCGTCTTTAAATAAAACCCTATACCCAGCAACGGCAAGCCATGTCCCAAAAAGCAGGTTGTTTGTTCTGGCATAGTGTCACCTCACCCAGCACAGTGACGGGTCCAGGTCAAAGAGAATGAACAACACATCAATCACAGCATCCCTGACTTGTATGCTACTGTACATGTCTGATCACGGTAGTTCAAGACACCATCTGCCACAGTATGCATGCTGTATCACATTGCATCATAACAATCAGACAAGATGAGGAGGGGTTGATTTAATATTCACTGCACTTTGAAACCATTGGCAGGCATCCAGAAACGTGAAGCCCACAGGTGGTTTCCTAATCATAATTCTCGACGTATACTTTGGACACGTTTCTTGCGACTGCTAGATCGATTGGCATTGCTGTGACAGGGGGGACATGATGGATGGTTAGAAAGCATGCTTCATCACAGGAAATAGCACCAGCAGAGCAGAGAGAGCCCCACGCTGCTTCCACCCACACGTCTGAGACCTGTGGTAGTATTGCGTATACGCCAGTGATGATTTTATGAGTTTCAGTCAGTCTTTTGAATAAAGTTCCATTTAGTTTTAGGCATATTTGTGACGCGCTATGAGCTTGTAGATCTGCTATTTTCAGAGTGCAACACCCGAGCGCAAACAAATCTCAAATTACTTGTCTTTTAGTTCTTCTGGATCCCTCACTAACATTTTAGTCTAGTTTTTATTTGTTGACGAAAATGTAAAAATATTTAGTCTTAGTTTAAGTCATCATAGCTTAGTTTTTATCTAGTTTTCATCAGTGAAAAAAGTCAGTTCATTGAACATTTTCCATCATAGTTTTAGTCGACCAAATCAACACGAATATACGGGAGAGGAAAATTTGGATTTCAAAACCAATATTCTGCCTCCGACCCCACTTGACCATGAGTTCACGAAAAAAGAAAAAGGAGAAATAAAATGATAGGAAGATTTGAAAGCCCAATGAACGTGAGGCATGAGGATATTTGGGAATAAAGATAGGGCATGGGGCGCAGGTGGAGCTGTGAGAGACTGAGAGCCTAACAGATGAAGCAGAAGGAAGAATGATCTCTCTGAAAATGTTCTGATATCATCATCACTCGGATATCAAACCCTGTGCTTTTTCAGTGTTCAAAGTTTAGAAGTTCAACAGCAATGTAAAATATTGTGGCAAAAAAGCATCTTTCATGTTTCCTTTTTTTTTCTCTCTCCTTTCCCAAACCACCTCTGATAACCACCTACACAAATCTTTCTTTCTGTGAGTAGCACGATTTTAAAAGGCATTTTCAAAAAAGCAAGTAAAACTGTGCAATTCAAATCATTTTTACAATTACAAAGCTGACTGCATACTGATTATGTCAGTGTTTGCAATTACAAAATTAAACACAGTTTAATTAGAACAATATGGGAAATCAATATTTGGTCATTATTAATATTATCATCATCATTGTCATATTTCAACTCACATCTTTCCATAGAACCTGTTGACTGCTGGCCTGAGACTTAGTTTCCATAATGAATAGAGCACAGAAAGATTCCCTCTTCCAAGCTGGGGTAAAAAACACTGAGACTCTGGAAGGCAGAGTCCCAGCTTCATTCCATTGGTAATTTGGGAGTGTGCTGAAGGGGAGGGAAGTTTCAGATGGAGTGGAATTACAAAAGCACTTGTGATCCCCATTATAAGCTTAGCAGATGTCTCCTGCACGGCTCTGTGCAGTCGAATAGTGAGAAATCATAGATACCCTTTGAGTGACAATTGGTTCAACTTTCACCCGTGGAAGACTCATCATGTCGAATGTGAGAATAACAATGTACATATTTATATTGAGGCATACACAAAATATGTGCTTTTATTCCATATAGGTGACTGCCTGCACTGCACACAGTCACAAATAAGTACAATTAGTGCATTCCTTTCCATAGAAAGCTAAAGGAGCTGGGTGACATTTTGTGACTGAGAAATATAATAAAATGTGTAGCTTCTGTATTTGCTGAATTACAAACAGAAAAACAAAAAAATGCAGCCTACATAAGCGAGGAAAAGGAATATCAAAGAATGTGTGTAACCACCAACACAATGCTGTAGCTTTAACTGTTGCCCATCACATACAGCAAAAAAAGTATTTTGATAGAACAATAGGCCTACACCATTATCTTTTTTTTAATATATTTTTAGGGCTTTTCTGCCTTTATTGATAGTGTATTAGTGGAGAAGGACAGGAAACTGGGTGAGAGACATGGGGAGAGATATGGAGCAGATCGTAGGGTCAGAGACTCGAAACCCGCAATGTGCTGTCAGGCTAACATTAGAGGCTATGTGCCTGGACCGCTAAAGCCAGCCTAGTGGTCCGGGCCATAAAAGCATTTTCAAAAGGCTATATCAGGTGAACATTTTGGCAAATGTCAGGGAAAATAACAGCCTCTGCAAATACATGCATGCTTTTTATTTTTATACGTGTTTAACAGTGCTGTGTGGGACCTCATTTGACACGAGAAGCCTCTTGGTTGTATTTGGGATGCAATTAACATTGAATGAGTTGCAGGCTCACCCAGGAGGGGTTAAAGCACACACCCAGTAATTGAAGCCCTTCTCAGACTGGCAACCCCCAGAGCCTTCATTGTAAAAAAAGAGACACAGACAGCAAAATCCAGATTTTGGAGTGGATTTTGCAGTGCAGCTCTGGGGATGCACCAAAATGGATTCCAAAGAGATGTGATTTATTTTGTCATTTTCATAGTTTAAGTTGTTTAACAGTAATATTAATATACCGTACTTCAAAACATTCATTATTGTGTGCCTCTGAATGGACCATGAAACCTCTGGAATTCTGTGAGTTTCCAGATCATTTAGCAAGAGGACTTCAACTCCACTGCAGTGAGTTGGTTGCATCATATTGTGCCTATGTTGTGAGTGTGTGTTGTGTGCAGGCGCGTCACAAGGGGGGGGAAAGTGGGAATTAGTTACTAGGGCCCAAGGTGGAGGGGCCTTAATTATGTTATACTGTAGCGATTGAAAAATAGCAGATCTACAAGCTATTTTTGAAAAGTCGTGAAAAGGTGTGCAAATCTTTGAATTGTGTATTTTTTTTAAGCGGACATTTGTAACTCAAATTTTGCTTCTGGGGGGTCCCTGGAACTAAATATTTTGAGATGGGGGTCCGTGGCCAAATACATATCATTTTGGGGGTCCTTCACATGAAAAGGTTTGTGCAACACTGACATGGAAACATAGGTTTTTCAAAAAACCTTAGAAGGATTTGAAATATATTCAAAGACTTGCACAAATGTTCCTGATTTTTCAAAAATAGCAGATCTACAAACTCGCAGCTGTGAGCTTGTATATCTGCTATTTTTCAATAGTTAAAGTACCCAGGGCCCAGAATTTGTTGCGACACCCCTGGTTGTGTGTTACGTTACACTTCACCAGTACCATTCCAAAAAGGGCTCCTGGACGATCACCATAACGCAACCAACTGTCTTTACAGAATGACATTTTCATGTCATCTATCAACACGTTGTCTGCCTTCCTTCCCTTTTCAGGATGTGACAGTAAAAAAATACAAAATCAATCTTCATGTACAGTATCTTCTGACTGGAAGTGATGGATGGGCAAAGACGCCGTAACACACGATAATGGCGTTATAAACTGACTTGCACAAACGCAGCTGTCAACACAAACCTACAATAACCTTTCTTTTATGTTGTCTGATAAATAAAAGCAAGACTTAAACAGTGATCTACTGTCAAATACTGGGCTCTGACACATATGAAATCATTCCAGTGTTCCATCAAGATTAAAAATCCCTCTAAACATAGATGGGGGGGAAGAATAAAAATTCACTCAACACTAGAGAGGAAAATTGCAGTTAAAATTGGTCCGGCTGCAAGCGCGGCAGGCAGGCAACACTCGAGCACACATTAAGTCTGTCAGATCTGATAGCTGTAGGACCTAGTCAGCTCTTTCCTATTGATATAAATCTTCACAATTACTGTGACATTTGGCTTGGGTAAATCAAGCGGCAGGTCTTTCAGGAATAGTGTTGTGTCAGCATCAGAGTTGAGCATCCAGGGACCCCCCAATTCCCTCGGCAGCATTCAGAGCCAGACCGAGTCTTTGACGCTCACAGAAAAGAATAAACAGCAATTTAGTTTAGAGTGCATGACAGATACTCGCAGATTACAGCAGGTGTTGATGTGAGCAGCCAAAGCAGAATGTGAAGGTAAACATTCCCTCTCTCCCTCTCCCAGCTTCAGTCCTGATGGCACTGATGGGATATTTTAATATCTTTTGGATTTGCACCAATTGACTGCCACGACCCACAGGAAGGCCAATTACAAATCAAACAAAGGGTTGTGATAAAAGGTGTATTGCGGAAAGAACAAATTGGATCAGTTGCTTAAATGATAGATTATTGTATCGGTAGCTTACAGCTCATGGAAGCGTTTGTCCATTAAAAGTCGGAGATGGATTTCACTCCAGGCCACAGAGCAGAAAGGTGTCACAGTTTTTGTGATATGAAAGTGATAATTCAATACTTTTCTTCAAGTGCCAAACAACACCAAACACAAACCATTCAGCCCTTTGATACCTGTGATCTTGTGTAGCGTAATTTGCTTCATTAAACTGAGTGTTTCTCTAAGAACGCTGGGCCCGCACCTAGGCTACACAGCTATCGCTCTATCCAAATGAACTTGTGGCATACCAATCAATCACTACCTCCTCAATATACCATGTCATATTTCCCAGTAGCCATGCTATCCAGGAAAGCAATTGCCAGTTTTCACATTCATGTTTTTGTTTCTTTCTTTTTTTGTAATCGCTTGACAAAGTCTCGCTTCGATTTCTCCCTCGCTGAGGAACAGAGTCATGATGGCCACACGTCTGTCCTGTCTACAGCCGGCTACATGCTTGGCTGTACTTCCCTGTCACTCTCTCCACTCTCTACTGCAGGCCCACATCCATCTTGTCACAGTCGGCGGGCAGCGACACAGATTAACAGTCCCGCCCACATGAAGTGAGTGCTCAAAGAGAAAAGAAAAAGGAGAAAGGAAGAAAGAAAGGGATAGAACACTGCAACACTGGAAACCCTCTCTTCCTCTACTCTTACACCTGATATGTAATATCACACACGCACACATTCAGACTGTCATGCACGCACGCGCGCGCACGCACGCACGGACATGCACGCACGCGCGCACAGACATGCACGCACGCGCAGGTCAAATATGGCTTATTATCCTCTGTGATTCGATTATCCAACCTCCAGCCTTGCTGCTGCTCCAAGTCTTTCATTACAGAGGAAGAGGAGGTGGGGTGGGGATGTGTGACAACATGAAGGGGCAGTCATGGAAACGGACCTGGGCTGGAGGAAGGATCTGAGAATCTCATCCTCCCTCCCTCCCTCTCTGTCTGTCTCTCCATCTATTTTCTCTAGCTCTATCTCCACACGCTTCAGTGAAGGTGTGGAAGAAGTGTAGTCCAGGCACAGCCGGCTTGTAAGGCACTCCGTTTCCCAGGAGTCACTTGCCTGCTTAGCAGACCGTAGTGGAACCCTGACACGCTGTCACGATGCACTATTGTATTCTCTCTCTGCCAACAATGCTGGGAGAAGCGGCAGTCGCCCCGCAAATGACCCCTGTTGTCTCGTGCTTCATGACCAGACACGTGACTTATTGGGGTTTATTAGCTGTTGTGTCCCATTCATGAGCATGTTTTAAGAAAAGGTCATTAATAGACTATTTAGATTGCAGCAGTAGCTCCAGAGGCTCTACTCAGAGACGAGCGTGAGAAGAACTTCTATTCATTGTGGAATAGCTGAGCACTGTGTACAATACATACTGCGTAAAAAAAACATTTGAGCATTGATGTTTAGTAGTCAACTGGTGAAGAAAGTGTAAATAGAAGTTTGAGGGATAATTCTGCATCTCCACAGAGTTCTTTTTGAATTGACATACTGGAGGAAGTAGATGAATAGAAATGTGGATTACGACGCTGCAAATCTTCACCAAGTTTATACATTCATTTCGTAAATCTCACCTTTGGAGGAAAGCTACTTGGTGCGGGATTTTCTCAATTTCTTGCTTGGTGGGACAGGTGTATTTACTTAGATAATTGTATTCCTCGTCCAATTTATAATGCGATTAAATTCTAATACAATTCTGAGTTTAAAGAAAGGCAGCATGGTGAAAATTATCTAGGCAGCGGTATTGCAATATCATTCTCCCTATGTTGCAACTTTTCTTAGGAAAAGTCCCCTTAAAATAGAAGGGAGGCAGCACTGATAGGGAGAATACAATTCTTTTTAAAGGATGCATTGAAAGTGGTGTTCCCACAAATAAATCACTTGAGTAAAAGATATAGAAATAGGTGGAGTTTTTTTTTTTTTTTTCGCTTTGCCAATCAGGGCTCTATCCTGGCTGGGCTTTGTTTAGCTAGTCGTACAGCTCTCAGGGGGAACATTGACTGGCACGCTCAAAGCAGAACTCTGTTGAATGAGCTTCCAGTCCCCAATATCCCAGTATGTGAGCCACAGAGGCAGACAAACAGAGCTGACCGTAAGTCATAGTCAAAGAGTAATTACCTCTGCACCATGCAGGAGCAGCCCAATTGACTCCTCTAGGTGAATGACAACAGGTAAAAGGCCAGTGATTAGCCTTGGGTCCCAGAGGCTTTGCTAGATTTACAGGCGGAGGCAATGTTCCATATAGGGCAATGGATACGCTTAACTTATTATGTTATGCACTTACGTGTCTCATTATGTTCAGCACCACTATCTACTATTTTGCTCATCAGGAGCTGGTGAATGTACTGTAGATAAATTAAGATATTTGTCTTTTTCAATCAGCGCTTCCACTATATCGCTGTTTGTTTGTTTTTTGTTTGTTTTTTGTATAAAGGGTTGGTGACATGCATCCAAATGTCAGTAATATTTCCTGCTTTGAGAATTTCATATACTGTATGAATGCATGTTAATTCCACAATATACTGTACAGTGTCTCAGAAAGGAGGCACTGGCCCACAGAAAAGAGGGAGAACTGTTCCTAGAACAGAACTGGAATCAGGGATAATGTCTTAACTTACAGTTAGTATTTCACCATTACAATTTGCAAATGTAAGTACGTACTGGTAATTAATTAATCATGGTCTATGATAAGCACATAATATGTTTATGCCTCAGTTATCCTCTGTTGTCAAAGGTTACATTTTTTCATTTTGGATACCAACACAAAGTGAGACCACCCATTGCAGTTTAGAGAATTTTAATTGGGATATAAAAGCGAACAGAGAACCCATCTGGATCTTCTGCCTTTAGTGAAGAATTTAAATGTCTGTTGCCAAAAGCTGCTGCAGTGGGAGGTGAATGGTGAAAGAAGAATTTGAACCTGCAGGCTTTAGGAAAGCAGGAAAAAATTAAGTTGTACAGGGAGCTCTCACAATGGGGCTTCGTCGGCACTAGGAAGTGGTTCCTAAGCAACTATTGGCGAGTCGCTGTGGGTTATAGCAGCGGTCCATTTTAGACGGAATCATTACAAGAGTTCCCCACTCCATTTTCATAAAGGCTTTCTGTCCTGTGAAGTAAGTACATATTAGCAACTATGTTGGCACAGTTCTGTTCAGATCTCACAACCAGCAGGGCATATTGACTTAGATGTATGAATCAGATATTTAGGAGAATTCCCTTTAGATTCCACTGAGCTCCTTTAACATTCAAAAGTAATGGTTTTGCACTCCCTTCAGGAAAAAGGTAAAAACAGCAGGCAATGTCAAAAATAATAGTTGCTTAACTGGTTGAGATATTCTTTCAGCTGCCGGGAACAAAGTCAAATAATGGAGTAATTTGAAGAGCAGCATGGGCGGAAATAAATAATCAATCAACGGATAAAACGAGGATGTGTCTTGCCTCCAATTAGGCAAATAGATGTCAGCTTTACCTGTGGCTCCCTGTTTGAAAACAGTGGGTTTAATTTAATTTGAAACAGCAGGAGATGTGAGTGAAGAAAGAATACTGGACCTGACAAGTAAGATATGTGCACAAGTCATCTGATTGGCAATTTCACACTGCAAATAAAATATAGACCCACATGCAAAGAAATTCTCCACTCGTTTTGATGCAAATTGCTTCAACGTAATCTGTGCAGAGAACTTGCTGAAGTAAACTTGACATGAGACAAATAGATGAAAGATATTCGATATACTGTATAGGCACGCATTATTAAACTGTGGGACAAAACAGCACTTTACTGCACATTCATTATCATGATTTTCCTCTACAGCTTGAAAAGGGAATTATATAGGCTATGGAGTACTTGAATGGACCTTTACTCTCTAAGAGTCATTATTGAAAGTGGGCCCCTAAATTATTTTAATGTAGCCATTTTTCTGGTCCTTTCATTAAAGGGAGACTTGGACTGCACACAACTACATCTTAATTACTTGAAGAGGGATAATTAACTTTATCACTTTTAATTTGATATGCAGTTTATAAATGAGTAATGGTTTTGGGGTATTTTATAATTTGTGTTCATTTTCAACCCAAGGAATGGAAAGGTAGTATTTGAGGTCGACCTTGGTAAAGGAAGTCAAAGTGGAAACAGGTAAAAATCTCTTAACTATTGCTTGTTAGAACGGGAACATTGTTTAGCAACAATAATAAAGTTAAGTCCTGTGAAACTCAAGCTTTTCACCTGCATTTTGTCATAAATTACCATTAAGCACTCTAGCCCACACATACAGTAGGAGACATGTGTGGGTTGAAAACGGTTCATCTGTGTTGTTTTGTGAGAATAGCGTCCATTTGCTTTGAATTTTGACCAGGATTAAAACGGCGACAAATACTTTTTAAATGCTGGAAATGATAATGTAGCCTGCAAAGTTAGTTCAGGTAGGTATACTCGAGAGGGTACACTGCATTGTAGTTTTATAAGGACACTACTACACACTATTATGCCAGACCCTACCTGTACGTCATTGGCCGACGTGGCAGTCAGCTGATCATTTGCCAACTACTTAAGCCTGCCCAGTCTGTCATTCTTCCTGCTGCTCTTGCCCGGTCTGTTGCTTGTGCTTGCTTGCCCCACCGCCTCCCCAGCACCACCAGTAGGCTCTGCTAATTCTGTTCCTCATGGGGGGGTTGTTTATATATCTATATATCTCCCTATATATCTCCCTGCTCCTAATGGTTAATGATGATGTTCTGTGCTGCTGCTGAGCAGGGACAAAATGTAGCAGAGCCAAACGCCAAATTAAATGTGACGTACACACTTGTATACTCATTAGTAATAAACATATCATTGTTATATCATATCATTGTGAGTTACCTGACTGAAATTCAAATAATGTGAAGCACAGCACCTATACAGTAATTGATTAAATGTAATATACGTTATTGGAAATTGGTATTTGAACAGCTAAATCCGGTCTGCCCCAACATTCGGTAAACAACCATTAAATAAAATGTTTGTCGTCAGGAGTCACCAGTGAAAGAATAGGCTGGACCCATTCTAGGCTGGATAGTGTTTGTTCATTAGTTGGTCCACCTCATTGACTGCAATGCATTCCACCGACCTCTCGTTGCGGTTTGACTCCCAGTGCTACGAATAGGGGCCTGTTCCACCTTGTTAAACTCACCCAAACTCCTTATAATATACTATATATATATATATTATACTATACCAAGTACAGTCAATATAGTATGTACAGTAAAACTCGCAACTTCCTCCACTGTTCATGATTCTTCATACATGGACAGCAACTTTTTCAGCAATTATGGAATTCTTTTTCCATTTGAAGTCATTTCCTTTTAATACAAAAAAGTTAAATTGATCCTTCCAGCTAAACGCAGACCAAGAGGCAGTCTGGATCTTCCCCTTAATCTGTACTTTTATTTTTCATTAACACAAGATGTGGCCTATATAAAAAAAACAAAAAACTATTTCTGGGATATCATAACATCAGATTAAAGGAGTGCATTTGGTTTCACATCCAGAATCAATGGGGGTACATTTATTGTAATCAAATTATTGTCTTAGTAATGCGACAAAAAACTAAAATTATTGAACTCAAGTCTCCATGGCATTTTGGGGTTGAACTACTCCTTTAAGATAATAAAATGTCTGTATTACTAACAAACACTAAGAGGAGACTGTTGTGTATGTTCTTAAAACATATTTAATTCAACTTTTGGATGGACTTTCAGTTAAGAGCTTTTGAGTGACCTTCCTTCATTTTCATGAAAGCTGCATGCAGGAACAGATAACTTATTCAAAATAATTATTTTTAGAAATGGGAGTTTCACCTAATTTAATAAAGGCCTAAGGTGTCTGAATCGCCCCGAAGGTTGTGTTCATTCTTGGCGGCCATCAAATTATATCTCGAGGTATTAACGCAGCTTATTTCCTGCGGTCGTGCACCACACGTCACACAGAAGCAGCACACCACTAGTTGGATTACATTTACAAATTTAATCAAACAGACTGATTAACATAGATTATGTGCAAATGAATGGGGAATGGACAAAGCATAACACTTCAGCATTTCCTCATTGAAATAATCGAATGTATCAATTTAACCTCTTAAAGGGAGTGGTTACAATTGACTCTAAAGGAGTTTTATTGCTATAGTATTTAGTGGAGCTAGATAACCATTTTATCCAATCATGAGAGAGAGAACTCAACTCAGGAAACTAAATTGGAATTGGAACACTATGAAATTGAATATTGTTATCTCTCGAGTTCTCTCTGAATTGAATCTAGTTATCTCTCGAGTTCTCTCCCGATTGGATTAAAGTGGTATCCCGACCTGACATTTATTTTTGCACTTGACTTAGTGTGTCCTCATGTCCTCAACCATGTCCTCAACCATGTCCCTATGCAGCACAAAACAGCTGCAATACCGCTGGGTGACCAAGTGGCGCTCTTGAGCAGCCTAGCTGTTGAGCAACCTAGACACACACACACACACACACACACACACACACACACACACACACACACACACACACACACACACACACACACACACACACACACAAACAACAATCTTATATAGAGCTATAACTTTTTTTCTTCTTCAAAAACATATACACAGTTACACCCCAGCCCTATCCTATACTTTGTTGTACTGCATTGTCATGTGGCGAAAATAGAACATCTACAAGTTCACAGCTCTTATTTTATATATATATATATATATATATATATATATATATATATATTTTTTTTTTACACATTTTAATTCGCCTATAATGATATGCTCAAAATAGGGGCACCAGTGTTAATCAACCTATATGTTTCCTCTCTTCTGAATGTGCTTGATTTACTGTAGGTGAAATTTAGGCTTACAATTGCTGTGCAGTGATTAGCTGGACATTTGTGATTACTAAATTTTAACTTCCTACTATTTCCACAATTCCTCAAAGGTATGGTCAAACATATCAATTAAAACCAATCAAAAGTCGATTTGGAATTTCTATTATTGCAATAGTCCCTTCGTACATATTGTATGTTCTGGATAACTGGCTGCTGAATAATATAGCTGCTTGGTACTAGTTTATCATAAAATAATAAACATAAAACGTAATTAGAATTAAAGCGATGGTGAAATATGTTGAAAATGAATCTGAACTCTAGTCCTTGGAGAATTACATGAGATTCTATAATTGGTGTCATAGCAGCAGTGAGGGTGAAACAACATGAACCAAAACAAGATTAAAATACACAAAAAAAAAGAAAAAAATAAGCGTAATAATATTTAAATATATTATAGCCTACTATTTTTTATCTTTTTGCTGTTTTCAAATATCTTTTGACGCCGAATCAAATGTTTTATGGTCATGATTCACCAGGAGCCTGGTTGGCATGGTTCCAGGCTTAAAATAATTCATATAAATATTTTTTCTACAGGAAAAATGAATGGGTTTTCTATCGGTGGCACCACAAAATGGCCTCCACTGCTATGCCCTATGCACAGACTGTCAACCATATGAAGTGTAAGGGGATTTATCTTTGAGTTTTTTTTTTTTTTTTTTTTGTAATATGGGAATGTTTTGGGGATTACCTCACTGTAAGTGATAAGGGGGAACAAATATTTCGGTTTGGGGATATATAGTCTGACTTTTTAGGAGGTGACACCAGTTCTAACGTACAATACAATACAATACAATATTTACCTGTTGACTGTAATAGAGGTTATGTTCTACCAACAAAGAGAGTTGAATGAAATTCCTGTCTCTGTCTCTCATTTCTACCACGTCTGAAACTCTATAATCGAGTATCCTTCAGGATTACAATAGTATGTATCAACAACGAATAAAGAATGAGTACCATACAGTATGGTCTGTCAACAGACCTTCAACAGCGAATTACTGGATGAAAATATGTATTCGTACAGTCTTGGGTTCAGCAATTTACAGACAGTACATCCTAGTAGCCTGGGAAAAAAATAATCAAGACAGATTCTAATAATGGCATGACCTCCATGTCCTATGTATTAGCTATCATTTGTACTGTACATTGTGTGTAGTTTGTGAATAAAGCAGCACAAATCACAATGCAGTGTTCAGTGTTGAAGCGGCACTATACAGACAGCTTGTGTAAACTGTGCATGTCTTACGCAAGGTAGGTCACAGTTTACTATCAGAACTGTCACATCTTGTCCGTGTCTGTCTGGACGGGTAACATTTGACTTTTTTGTTGATTGACTCTGACGTCACACTCTGTCATCACTGTGATGTCATGGGAACCAAATCCCTTTTATTGCCGTATATGGAGATCCCTGTGATGCCAGGGGGAACCAAATCTCTTTTATGCCCATATATGGAGATCCCTGATGTCATCAATATTAAGCCCATATCTGTGAATGCCGATATATAATCACTGTGATGTCAGGGGACCTCGCTTTTCGCCCTTAGCTGTCTTACTGGTTTAGCTCATTTCAACAGCAAGACAATTCAAAATGCTGGTGTCGTGACAACATATATATATGACCAAATGGAAATGCTGATATTTAGACCTTTCACAATTGCTGAAACTATTGGCTTGTTTTTACATACATTTTCTACTACACCCAAACTTTCACGCTCTTCTTAAAATGTACTTCGACTTTTACTTCACCAGGCACTTCTGTGGCCAGAGGTGTTTCTGTTGAAAAGGTTTTTGGACGTTTTGGCCTTTGCATTTGCAGCAGTCATACAGTATAGTGCATCACTGCCTCCACATTGTTTTAACCAGTTCCTCTGTGAATGCAGATATACTGCAACTCAGAATTTGTACTTTTTTTTCCTCGCAAAGAAATTTGAAGTGTGTGGAAAGAAAGTGAAACAAATTATCATAATTTTCTACAACATTGATTACGATTTCAGTATTGCAAAGTTAACGTAATGGACATTTTAGAGATGAAATAGACTTCTGTAATTCAACTTTTTTGTTTTTGTTGGCATTGCTTTCAGTGGAGCCATATTAAAAAATACCTACTCTAATTATCAGTAGCCTAAAACATTACATTTTATAATCTGGGGTAAGGACACAGACAAACATGACAGCACCTTCACATTTAACGTGAAGCTTTACCAAATACCTTCACCTGAAAATGCACAGATGTTATAGGAAGACACAATTATGCTGTCACCAGTCAACTACCAGAGTATTCTTTGGTCATCAAAGTTTAGATTAAGGTGGTATTGGTCAGTGGGGAAATGCAGTTATGATATGTCAGTTATTGAATCAGTTAGCAGTCAAACAGCTGTCTTGTGATACTTTAGATTTTCCTCAAAGTTCACTTTCTGCTGTGAGATTTATTAAAATGAATGATTGGGCACACTGATGTTGATTGAGCACAGTGCTGTCAAAAACTCTGACTGATTTCCCTGTTATGGCACCTCTCCCTCCCTCCTGACTCCTACCCTGTGCATTTCTAGCAGCCAGGTTCAAAGATGCCGTTCAAATCTATGACCATTGTCCAGAGGTCATTTTGGACGTTAGCTCATCACGCAGAGCGCTGCACGCGTTGGGGAGTTGTCCGAAGCCTCCAGCCTCCCACATCAACATTCTTTCCTGCCCTTAGGCCAACAAACCAGATTTTTCATGTCAGCTGGCATGCACCTTCAACTCATAAGTAGCTGTTTGACTTTCACAAGTCTCACATCATCCAGGCATATACACTGTCAGGCAAGGTTGCCATATCCTTGGTCCATAATTATATGCCAGTTATAGGTGTCCACTCGCGCATGCAGATGGGCTGTGCTCCTTAAAACCCAGGTAGCTAGGCATAGCTACTATTTGTCATTCCCCCTGGTGGGAAAACATAATTTATGAATTATTACAAATGTTGTAATTTTTCAGGATTACGTTTTTTTGTGAATGATTCATATTATAGAAAATGTCAAGTTTCAGATGAAGTAAAGTGTGCATGAATGTGACTTAAAGGCATTGTGTCTTTCTGTATTCTAGAAAAAGTTCTCTATTAGCCGATATTTATAATAAACTTTAGAATAGGTCCCTCAAAATGCTGACTGTTTGTAGCAAATCCTGACTCTACTGTCAAACTGGTTCATCTTGCGTACCAATAATTACCTGTAAAGTTTCTGTCCTGTGTGGTTATTTATTTTTTCACCTTATGTCTAATCATGAACGCTATGGACCTTCCAATAATGTGTTACCACTTTCACACCTTATGCTTAACCTTGTGGACTGCTGGTTTTATGCTATGTATATATGTATGTATAGTATGTGTGTGTGTGTGTGTATATATATATCTATAGAGAGAGAGAGAGAGAGAGAGAGAGAGATTTTTATGTCTCTTTGACACGCTAATTTATACATTATCCCTGCTCTCTCTGTCCCCAACCCTTCCTTTATTCTTCTTCCTTTCTGGAAAACAATGCCTGTGACAATAAAACATTTAAATGTTAAATATTAAATTAACGAAATGTGGGATATTTTTTTCTATTTGTTGTACAATGAAGTATATAGGGCATACATGTAAGTGCTTACAAAACGCACACAAGCGCACACACACACACACACACACACACACACACACACACACACACACACACACACACACACACACACACACACACACACACACACACACACACACACACACACACACACTGAAACCTTTTCAATATATACTGTAATACGATGAGTGCAAAAGTTAAAGTATACTGTATGTCAAGTCAAGCTGTCTTCAGTATAGAAATTGGCTTTTGTAAATGGCAACCTTGAATGTGGACAGAGCAATGGGGCTTTTTGTTTGTATCTTTTTATAATTGTGCCTTCACAGCTTCTGCATGTACTGTAGTGAGGGAACTTGATCCACTCAGTGCCATTGTGAATGTGTTGGCAATAGATGGATTGAGAGAGTGAGCTATCAGATGGAAGCCTTGTATGTCCAAAACTGTTACTGCTAATGGATCCGATGTAGTTATTATTATTTAGTTACAAGCTCAAACTTACGTCGCAAGTGACTGAGCCATGTGAAAGTGTAAAATAGAGCATTCACTTGAAGAAAAAACTAAACAAAAAGATTAAGTATGGAGACTTGGAGAGTTACAAGGTTACTGCCTGACAGCTACATTCACTGCTGCTGTGTGCTGTACTCTACTCTACAGTATATTGTGTTCTGATATTATTAGTTCGATTTCCAAGGTTTAAGGTTCAAGTTGTGCTTTATTGCTACGTCTTGTGTACAGGTACATAAGAGCCAAAAGTATTTTTGTTTGGGCCCTTTCAGAAATGCAGCAGCATACTGTAGATCAGGGGTCTTCAACAGGGGGTCCGGGACCCCTAGGGGGTCCTCAGAGTTACTACAGGGGGTCCTCCAAATCTTTGTGTGATAGAAACCTTTTTTTTTCTCCTTTTTAATATTAACCACTTCAACCCTAGTGTCCATATTGGGAGAACTTTAGCCAAAAATTGCAGATCTACAAGCTCACAACGCCTCGCGCTACGAGGCGTTGTGAGCTTGTAGATCGCCTATTTTCTGCTTTGAGCTTTGGTGTAGAGGGGAAAAAGATCAGACTAAGTACAGAGTGAAAGGTCAAGTTTTAGAAGTATTGACGGTGGTTAAATATCTGAAAACAAATTGACATGAATCCAAAATACACTGATGATTGTGCTGAAGATGAAACTAAATGGCATCTATTAACAGGTTGTGGGGGTCCCTGCTTCATCTCCTCTCTGAACTAAGGGGTCCTTGGCCTGAAAACGTTGAAGACCCCTGCTGTAGATAATGGAGGATTTTATTCATCCAGGATTCAAAGAGGCTTTTATTTCAGGTTGAAATATTTTATACTACTGTGCATATAAAATAATTTAGGGCATAGTCTACATGACAAACATGTGAATTACTGTCGGCACACACTACTCAATATTCTATATTCTAAATGTGTTTTCACAGCTCAAAATTAATTCTGCTAGTGTAAACATAAGCAAATTTCAAGCGGGGCGTGATAGTGTGCGTGATTGACTTTGTGTGTTTGATGAGGATGCAGACAATATTGTCTTTGCTCATTAGAAGCACCAGTGGCCAGCTGCTTAGACAGCTGTAGCATACATTAACACCTGCAAGAGGTGGAACAGGCCACATCATTGTACACAGAGTGATACATCTTGTTTGTCAGGGTTGGCTTTCGTACTCCAATTCGGCTCTGAAAGTGACAACATGTATGTTATATATGACTGTTTTGGCAAGTAATGGAACGTTTCACTTTTGTATTCTTAAAGGCACTCTTTTTATTATTATTATTTTTATCCCTCGATTTTGTAACCCGTTTTTTACCCAGTGCCATTGCCTAAGCTGTAATCCTAGGCTCTAACTTCCCTCTGCCAACCTGGGGAGAGCCCCAAACTGTACTCATGCTTCCTCCAGTACATGAGGAGTGTGCAGGCTGCTTCTTATCACCTGACGGGGTAGTTTCCCCGGTAGGACCTTAGCGCGTGAAAGGAATAGGTTAATCCAACCAGTGTCTTTCTCTGCAGTTCCATTCCCCTCCATCAGGCTCCCCGGCTGGCCAGGGGGAGGCATTATAGAGACCAGGATTACTGCATGTTTTGGTGAGGGTACCTACCCTAGGGAACACAGGGAGAACATGCAAACTCCACACAGAAAGGCCCTTTCGCCAACCCCACCTAGGGTATGGATGCTAGTTACGAAGGAGAGAACACGCCCACAGCGTCCCCAGTGGGAATTGAACCCAGGACCTCCGAGCTGTGAGGCGACAGCGCTAACAACTGCACCACCATGCACCCCTTAAAGGCACTCTTTAATACATGAACAAAAATGAAAACCGGATCTTCTTCCTAATTAAATACATTTAAAAAGTCAGGTTTTGTAATGTTATAAATTATCATTGCTTTTAGCACATTTATTTATGCGCCTAAAAGTGAGACCTCTTTTACCTTGAAATGCAAGGGAGAGGCTATTTTGTTTTATAATTTTTTAATCAACAGAGCAGCAATTGAAGTTATTTAGTCAGCATTGGGAGTTACATTATGGCAAAGTAATTGCACAACCCAAAGCTCTACCAAAGTGTAATTTTCCTTCATTGTGTGAAATGGCCAACGGCTCTTCATACCAATTAAGATTTTGTCTTTAGACACTGTTTGACGGTCTTCATATGCTGCAAGGAGTTGACGACTGAAAAACAAAACACATTTTGTTGAAAAGGTTGTATTTTTGTAAGCAGAAAAGGGGATTGCCACTAAACTGTTGCAGACATGGTAAAGACATGGACAGTATGCGCTCAGATTTTGTAGGCTCTGTGCATTTGTTTTGCCAGTAGCGTTAAGACGAAGCAGACCAAAAGGCGATTTCAGTCCACAGCGTAGATCCAGTCAGAGCACTTGTCAATGGAGCAGCCCTGCATGCAAGGCTCAAACTGGTTAAGCTCTCTACAAAACACTCATTACAGAGTTCAGCACGGTCAGCAGATTTGAGAACTGTGTGCAGTGTTGTTGGCAGCCAGCTCAACTCAGATATACTGTACACTGTATACTCATAGCAGTATTGCTTAATACCCTTTACTCTGCATAGCACCTACCTGACTTACTTCATTCGCTCACCTCATATGATATTACTGCAGTAAAGTATAAACTGTACCACTGAGACACAATATAAGGACCAGGCATTGGGGTTCCTTTTGACAATAGCATAGCATCTAGAACAGGGGTCTTGAACGTTTTCAGGCCAAGGACCCCTTAGTTGAGAGAGAGATGAAGCAGGGACCCCCAAAACCTTTTCATAGATTCCATATATTTTAATCGTTTCTCCTGCAAGAGCCGTTGGCCGCCGCGTCCACGTCCATGGACGCGGCCGCGAAAAAAACGTCCGTGGACGCGAGGCCGCGTCCACGGACGCAAACGGCCGGCCGTCCCGGCCGTGGACGCGGCCGTGGACGCAGACGGCCGGGGACGCGGCCGTGGACGCGGCCGTGGACGAGGCCGCGGCCGTGGACGCAAACGGCCGGCCCTGGACGCAAACGGCCGGCCGTGGACGGGTCCATGGACGAGGCCGCGAAAAAAAGGCAGCGAAAAAGAAAAAAAAAGGTGGCTATTGTATGTATTTTTTGATGGAGATTTCAAATATGACCTTCTTTTTTGCATAGGACAACTCTAACCTGCATCAATTGGTATTTTATAATTGCCAATTGTACCCCATCCATCTAAAAAACAAATTGGATGTCTATTGTATGTATTTTTTGATGGAGAATTCAAATATTAATTTCTTTTTGGGATAGGACAACTCTAACCTGCATCAATTGGTATTTTATAATTGCCAATTGTACCCTATCCATCTCAAAAACAAATTGGATGTCTATTGTATGTATTTTTTGATGGGGAATTCAAATGTTACCTTCTTTTTTAGATATGACAACTCTAACCTAAATCAATTGGTGCATCAACCTACTTACTATCTATCTATCTATCTATCTATCTATCTATCTATCTATCTATACTTCACCTTTAGTCTAGAAGAGAGTTCAGCCTCAGGAACTTGCACACATGGAACTGTGTCATGACTGTGTCATGGAGCTAAAACAGAGCTATGTTAAATACTCACAATGACTCTGATGGACCAATCAGGGTGGTGGTGGGGGGAGGGATCAACAATAGACAGAAACTGGATAATGCTTTGTTAACTGTCCCACCTAAGTCCCTGCTAGTCTGAACAAACATCACCTTCCCTCTCATAACACTACTACTACTATATTTATATAAAGCTGCTCTTGCATTTGAATTCAAGTCTGACACAAGTTAAGGTTAACTTAGGTAGTATTTCATTTCGCTGGCTTTTAGGGTCTGTGTGAGTGTGTAGGCTCACAAATTATTATAATTGTCATTAAGTGACTCTGAGATCTATCCATCCATCCATCCATCCATCCATCTATTTATTTATACTTACTGTTTACATTTTCTATAAATATTTATTTCTATATAAAACTCAGTTGTGTGGAGTTATTGTGTGCCCTTTCTTGTTGCTAAAGAGTCCATTTGTTCACTAGACATTAAGTCAAGGTTACTATTTTGAGTTGAAGCTAAGTGTTTTATTGCTTTGTGGTTTAACATGATTTAAAAGGCAAATTCATTGTTATGGTTACTTTAGAAGACTGCTTTTGCATTCATGAGTTAAGAGAGCCAAGCTAATTCAAAGAGTTAGGTTAAAGGAACACAAAACATGACCTAACTCACAGCTGCCATTGGACAGACAGTTACAACATACTCTTATCTTTCACAGAACAGACAATTATCATTTATTTGATCTATTTGAGACTATGTAGCTGCTCTAGGGGAAATAGAGCATTATATCAGCCTATTCAATTGATAATGACCAATGGGTGCCAGTTTCTAAGTAGTTAAAGCATATTAACATAACAATATATGTGGCCTAGACATGGATATTGCCCAATCAACTCGTAATCTACAGAAATGTCCACCACATCACACAGTATAAAACCTAGTAGGCTTAGTGGATTACCTATGTTAAATCATGTCAGGTTAGTTTGGTTCAAGGTTCAAGTATAATAATTTATGAGCCAAAAATGTGCACAAATGTACAATCACATCTAGGCTAGAATGATAACATAAAGTCCTGACTACTCCTTGTTATTGTGGTCCTAAATACTACAATGATTAGTTTGGATGCATTGCTTCTATCATGTCCAATTAAAAATAAATACATTACATATACAGAAATCTGCCTTCTCCTGTATTGTATTAGTGACATTCATTATAAATAGTAAAATAACAGGACAGAGCAAAAAAGGCCTCTGCAAAAAAGGCCTCTGCAACTAACCTAACCTAACACACACTATGTGTTAATGTTGATCAATATAATAATGTAAAAATACAAAGTTAAGTAGACCTAAGTAAGAAATAGTAAATACATTGTAATAATACATTGAAGGGGAAATGTAGGAAAACAAATGCAACTCAGCATTGAATTTATGGCAAACATTTTGCTACTCAACCCTTTCCAAATAATATACAATTAAGAAGTGGGATGTTCCACTTAGTAAGAGAAAGAATTAATGACATATATTTTTTTTAAAAGCTAGAAGACTCACCTATTATAGTAACCATGTGAATTGCTAATAATGTTATGGGTCAGATGTGTAAAGATCTATCACATTGTATTGTTCTTTTCAGACTCAACAATAATAATGATGATGTTACTTAAATGCTGATCAATGTGTGAATCTGGCTCTTATCAGGTGTGTGTTTTCTCTCCCTGTCCTGTGCTGTCCTCAGTTAAACCAAGACAGTACTGTTGTGACCAATGTGGAAAAAGCCTTCAGCTCAATTTATTATCTCAAAGTAGACCAGAGAATTCATACCGGAGTGAAGCCATTCAGCTGTGAACAATGTGGGAAGTATTTTGCTCGTCTGGACAATTAAAAGATCATAAGCGTTCACATACTGGAGAGAAACCTTATTGTTGTGACCAGTGTGGGAAAAGATTTGTTCAAAAGGGGATTTTAAAAGAACACCAGAGAATTCACACTAGAGAGAAGCCCTATTGCTGTGACCAGTGTGGGAAAAGCTTTACTCGATTGTCTTATCTCAAAATACATGAACGAATTCACACAGGAGAGAAACCGTACAGCTGTGTCCAATGTGGGGAAAAGTTCAGTTTAACGGCTGCTCTGAAAGTACACCAGAGATTTCACACCGAAGAAAAGCCTTACTGCTGTGAACACTGTGGCAAACGTTTCACTGTAAAATCTAGCCTCGTACAACACAAGAAGATTCACACTTGAGAGAGACCTTACTGCTGTCACCAATGTGGGAAAAGGTTCACTCTGAAGACGGCTCTGAAAAGACACCTGAAAATCCACACTGGTGAGAAGCCATATACTGCTGTGTCCAGTGTGAGAAAAGGTTCAGTGATATTCATCATCTCAAAGCACACCAGAAAAATCACACTGGAAAGAAACCTTATTGCTGTGACCAGTGTGGAAAGAGCTTTCCTAGACTGGAACATATCAAAATACACCAACAAATTCACACCGGAGAGAAACCTTATATCTGTAACCAATGTGGGGAAAACTCTGTCAGGTACATGTCTACCGTTAGAGGCCACTGGCATGAGTGCCTTTTTAGCTCTGTTGGGGCTTGGTGAATGTACTCTGTTGTTGTTTTTTTAATTATTATCTTTGTAATGTATGGTCTTCTTACCCTGTGGGCCTTGAGCCTGTAATAAAGTATTGCTGTGCAGTGTGAGTGTCTGATTGCATGTGATCAGATAAAGACACAACAGAGGCCTTTTTTGCTCTGTCCTGTTATTTTACTATTTATAATGAATGTCACTAATACAATACAGGAGAAGGCAGATTTCTGTATGTATGTAATGTATTTATTTTTAATTGGACATGATAGAAGCAATGCATCCAAACTAATCATTGTAGTATTTAGGACCACAATAACAAGGAGTAGTCAGGACTTTATGTTATCATTCTAGCCTAGATGTGATTGTACATTTGTGCTGTTTACATTTTTGTCTCATAAATTATTATACTTGAATCTTGAACCAAACTAACCTGACATGATTTAACATAGGTAATCCACTAAGCCTACTAGGTTTTATACTGTGTGATGTGGTGGACATTTCTGTAGATTACGAGTTGATTGGGCAATGTCCATGTCTAGGCCACATATATTGTTATGTTAATATGCTTTAACTACTTAGAAACTGGCACCCATTGGTCATTATCAATTGAATAGGCTGATATAATGCTCTATTTCCCCTAGAGCAGCTACATAGTCTCAAATAGATCAAATAAATGATAATTGTCTGTTCTGTGAAAGATAAGAGTATGTTGTAACTGTCTGTCCAATGGCAGCTGTAAGTTAGGTCATGTTTTGTGTTCCTTTAACCTAACTCTTTGAATTAGCTTGGCTCTCTTAACTCATGAATGCAAAAGCAGTCTTCTAAAGTAACCATAACAATGAATTTGCCTTTTAAATCATGTTAAACCACAAAGCAATAAAACACTTAGCTTCAACTCAAAATAGTAACCTTGACTTAATGTCTAGTGAACAAATGGACTCTTTAGCAACAAGAAAAGGCACACAATAACTCCACACAACTGAGTTTTATATAGAAATAAATATTTATAGAAAATGTAAACAGTAAGTATAAATAAATGGATGGATGGATGGATGGATGGATGGATGGATGGATAGATCTCAGAGTCACTTAATGACAATTATAATAATTTGTGAGCCTACACACTCACACAGACCCTAAAAGCCAGCAAAATGAAATACTACCTAAGTTAACCTTAACTTGTGTCAGACTTGAATTCAAATGCAAGAGCAGCTTTATATAAATGTAGTAGTAGTAGTGTTATGAGAGGGAAGGTGATGTTTGTTCAGACTAGCAGGGACTTAGGTGGGACAGTTAACAAAGCATTATCCAGTTTCTGTCTATTGTTGATCCCTCCCCCCACCACCACCCTGATTGGTCCATCAGAGTCATTGTGAGTATTTAACATGGCTCTGTTTTAGCTCCATGACACAGTCATGACACAGTTCCATGTGTGCAAGTTCCTGAGGCTGAACTCTCTTCTGGACTAAAGGTGAAGTATAAATAAATAGATGGATAGATAGATGGATAGATGGATAGATAGATAGATAGATAGATAGATAGATAGATAGATAGATAGATAGATAGATAGATAGTAAGTAGGTTGATGCACCAATTGATGCAGGTCAGAGTTGTCATATCTAAAAAAGAAGGTAACATTTGAATTCCCCATCAAAAAATACATACAATAGACATCCAATTTGTTTTTGAGATGGATAGGGTACAATTGGCAATTATAAAATACCAATTGATGCAGGTTAGAGTTGTCCTATCCCAAAAAGAAGGTAATATTTGAATTCTCCATCAAAAAATACATACAATAGACATCCAATTTGTTTTTTAGATGGATAGGGTACAATTGGCAATTATAAAATACCAATTGATGCAGGTTAGAGTTGTCCTATGCAAAAAAGAAGGTCATATTTGAATTCTCCATCAAAAAATACATACAATAGACACCTTTTTTTTTCTTTTTCGCTGCCTTTTTTTCGCGACCTCGTCCATGGACCCGTCCACGGCCGGCCGTTTGCGTCCACGGCCGCGGCCTCGTCCACGGCCGCGTCCACGGCCGCGTCCCCGGCCGTCTGCGTCCACGGCCGCGTCCACGGTCGCGTCCACGGCCGGGACGGCCGGCCGTTTGCGTCCGTGGACGCGGCCTCGCGTCCACGGACGTTTTTTTCGCGGCCGCGTCCATGGACGAGTCCATGGACGTGGACGCGGCGGCCAGCGGCTGTCTCTCCGTTTGACAGCACGATCATCAGTGTATTTTGGATTCATGTCAATTTGTGTTTTCAAATATTTAACCACTCGAACCGTCAATGCTTCATAAACTTGGCTGAAAATAGCCGATCTACAAGTTCACAAGATCTGCTATTTTTGGCTAAAGTTATCAGAATATGGACACTGGGGTTCAAGTGGTTAATATAAAAAACGTTTCTATCACACAAAATTTAGAGGCCCCTCTGTAGTAAGGACCCCCTAGGGGTCCCGGACCCCCTGTTGAAGACCCCTGATCTAGAATCTACAACTCCAGCCCACAAATGCTACTGTGGGCTGGAGTAGTCCATTGTGCCCAGATTTCAACTCTTTTTAGCCCCTCTGTCTTTAGCTCTCTACTGCTGCAACAGTTACTGTAGATTAATCAATATTGAGCAACGGCATGGCCTATTCCTTGCCTAAAATGTATAGATCGTTTGCAGACAAGCTGCCAGAGCCGGACACCAAGTGTGTATTTATTCTCCCCACTTGTCAGTTCTTCTGGAGCTGTCTGGAGCAAGGTTATTATAATTTTGCATTTGTCTTTAGTTTTCATTTTCTATTTTTTTCTTCATATTTCATATTTTTCAATATCAGTGTAGTTTTGATTAGTTTGAGCAGGTTTGCTAGTTTGGTACGTTTTTTTATTAGTCGGGGGCAAGATTCAACAAGGTCAGAAAAATAGCAAAAAGGCTGATCTACAATCTCACAATGCGTCGCAAAGCAATGCATCATGCTGTGGGCTGTCTTCATTTGTTGCTACAGTATCTTTGAAGGTTTTAGACAGACTAAAACAGAGGAATTTCTTTAGTCTAGCCATCAATAGTTTTATGTTGCCTCACAACAATTACAGCTCCTGAGTGTACAGATGTGTGTGACAGTCAGTCTTATTATTATTATTACTAGAAGCTCGGCCGCGGCCGAGCGTCTAGTCGGCAACCTGGCCAACTCGGGAACAATGTAAATAGGGAATGAATGCCCCGCCCTTTAATGCAAACCCCATTATACCTGTTGTCATAGGATCCGTTTTGACCCTGTTTGCGTGTGTCCATTTATGCCCATGTATGGATATATGTCTGTCTACGTCCATTTTATGCCCATATATATGTAGATCTCTGTAGGACCCGTTTTTGGAGCTGTGTGAAGCACAGGCTCCCTATACGTGGCCGTGTGGGTCTGTCTGTCTGTCTGTGTGTATGTAGCCTGAACTTCCTAAACTTCGGCACGCTACTAGTCCCACAGTTTTGCCACCACACACTCGCGCCATATGTCAAATCGACAGGCTTACTCGGGAATCGTGGGCTAGTAACTTGCTAAGAGAAAGGTTCAATAGTTTAATTGATATTAATGTATTAGTGAATTAATTTTCCCCATTGACTTATAATGGGAATCGCAAAAACTCACATTCAATTATTTGTCTCTCGCAAACCATAGGGGCTAGAGTTTCAAGACTTGGAGAGGAGGTTCATAATGATTTCAAGGATTAAATAAAAAATAATTGTGTCATTTGGCCGCATGGTGGCGCCATAACACCCCACTTTACGTTTTGGCCTGTAACTCTTGAACCGTAGGTCGGAAAATTAAAAATATTTTTTCCCTGGATTCCTTGGGTCATGACGCATCTCCCCATATAGGCCACGCCCATTTGCGCCATGATAGATTTTCCGCCATCTTGAATTTTCTCCAAAACACACTTTTTGCTCCTTTTCCTACATATTTTCTTCAAATGTCACAAAAATCGGTACACATGATCCACACACACACACACACACACACACACACACACACACACACACACACACACACACACACACACACACACACACACACACAGCTCCACTTCACACGGGTGTGATTTTTACCATCTGTTTGCCTGTGTCCATTTATGCCCATGTATGGAGTTATCTGTCTGTATGTATATGGGACTCCGCGCCGTGGCGGGGAACGCGTGTGCCGAATCTGAAGCCGGTGGGGCGAACGGTTCTCGAGATACGCGGATTACATACACACAGACACGCAGAGACTTCTCGCATTTATTGTAAGATTAGATTTTTTATTTTATTGTATTATATTTTCCAATCAGAAAAGGGACAGAAAAAGTCCATAGAACTCAATGGATATTTGGGGTTTTGGGGTTACAGAAAAGGTTAAAGTAAACGTCCACAGAACTCAATGGACTTTTGGGGTTACAGTTTACTCTAGGAGAAATAAAAATGGACATCAATGGCAATAGTCTGGTTGCCTACAGTAACCACACTAATTATTTGATTAATTGAAAAGATAGTAAGAATAGTCACTAAGAAAATAATCGATAGTTGCAACCCTACATCTGAGTATGGCAATATACCTCTCACCTCTCTGTCCCAGCCTGCATTGTATGTCAGGAGAATACGGTACATACGTAACCCATTATCTTCAGGTGTGGAATACTCTGGAACAGGTGTACTGTATGTTATATCAATCATGGGCATCCATCTGCTTTTCTGTGGCATTCTGGGAGTGACTGGGATGAGGACACGCTTTCCACGAACCCCTATAAACCCTCTATAAATGGGAAAGTAATATGGAACAGACGTAGGCCTGCCCCGAACAGGTCACAGTGGGAGGAGATACAGGGTCATCTTCAAACTCGCCGTGCGTATTGCAGAGGACCCCAGGGAGTGTGGTGCCAGACGTAAAGTGAGTTGGATCAGCGGCTGTCCAGAACCGCTAATCCGATCTCACGGATTGGCGGAGCTTTGCGTCACGCTAGTGCTGCTGTAATTGGGGATGGGATGATACGCCATATTATCGTTTATCGTGATAAAAGACACTCACGATAACCGTATCGTGGAGATTTTATTTATGGTGATATCGTCCTCAGTCATGCACTGATGCACTGGGATCAATTCACCTTTTATTTGCCGAGCTGCATATCCGGTACCACTTAAACCTTCTACAATGGTAAAAGGTACTTATAATACGTACTTGATAGTCTTTTTTTCACTCTCTATCAAATGTCTCTATCAAAAAAGAAAAGCCGTGAGCTTGTTCCACCCCAGGATAATGGATTTTGATTATCGTGATAATATCGTAAATCGCGATTTCTTTCGTCACAATAATCGTGTTATGAATTTTTCATATCGTCCCATTCCCTAGCTGCACATTAGAACTTCTTTAGAACTCCAAATATGGAGATCCCCGTATCTCCATATTTGTAATCAAATGGTTACATTGTAGTGGTACAGCAAGTACAATGGGGGGAATGCATGCCCTGATTACATCATTCCTGATTAGTATGGTCCAGAAGTGGGAAGATGACCAAAGGGCTCCAGTCTAGTTCTAATAATGTCCAACTAATTGTGTTAATATCAGTTTTTGAGTATAACATACTGTGTATATCCCATGATACTTCTCTACACTTCTGATACATTGCACCCTCTTCAGGACGTAGAGGGACGATTTGTTAACATTAGGACAGCTGGACTAATTTGAAATGAGGATGGCTAATTAGTAGGTTGTATCCACAGCACTCATCAAAGGGTACTGGTACAATGGTTGGTAACCATAGAAACCTTGGCACCAGAGTGGGCTTAAGCGGGATCTGCTTTAATATCAGCCAAGCAATGGAGGCAAATATATTCACCTTCGATAGAACTTTCTATGACTCCATATTCCTTTTGTGACTGACTAATGTTGCAATTAGAAGGGACTAATTGTATGAATCATCTACCTAATGGTTTGCCAGAACACATAGGGTCGCAAGATTCTATAGTATGATTGCATTCACAGTATGTAGGGTCTTTGATGGAGCAGGTGTCAATGGAATTTACTCTCCTCAAGATAAATAGCAAAGGGCAAAAAAAAAAGAAAAGAATATATATATATATATATATATATATATATATATATATATATATATATATATATATATATATTTAAAAAGATAGCATGGACAAGCTTTTGCACAGGGCTGCTGTTCGATACCAACCACTGCTCAGAGCCAATCTGCAAGTGTAGCTGGATGGTTAGACATATCCAAGCAACTGCAACATTGGACATTGTTGAATGTTTTTACACCGATTCAGTGCTTTTTATATGCTACAGGATGCAATTTAACCTCTCCAATGGTAATTGTGTAGCAGTCCATAGTGCCTGCACTCAAGACATATACTGCAAATGTAATGTTACTGTCTGTAACAATGACAAAAGCATACAGTGAGTATAATGGCAATCAATTCCTGGGAAGTAATGTATTTCTTTCAAATTCAAAAAGAGAGCTCTTTAGAAACAGACTATATTTGCATGTGTTATTATTTAACAACCAGACTTTTCCTTTGATCCAGAGAACAGTAAGAGTTGATACATGGATTCAAAATGAGACTTAAAATGAGATAAAGCTCACGTTCTGCTTAAGGGCAGACAGTATCTAACACTCATTTGCTCTTTGTATTCACGCCAGAAATGTATTTATTTTTCCTTTTTCCTCTGTTGACCTAATTGACAACTTGGTTGGTGAGTTGATGAGATGAAGGAGAACTCCAGGCAGGAATAACCCCACAGTACTGGAGAACTCTACGCACCTGTGTCACCTCAAGACCTCAGGAGGGACCCACCCAATACCTCCCCAGAGGAGCCTCTTGTTGGGGAAAAAAACAAATAGAGCAGGAGAGGGGAGTTTAGCCTTGGCCAGGAGGAGGAGATGGGCAGTGATTTGGCCACCACTGCCGACCCGGCCATCAGGAGGGTGTAGCGGAGGGTTCACGGGTCGAAACACCTGATGATCGATGGTTACCGCCTGAAGACATCAAATGTTCCTGGCCAAGGCTACATTCACCAAACGTGAATGGAGGAGAAGCATCGTTAGATGTAATTATAATCAATCAATACAAATCAATGGTGGCCATTTTGCAATTGCCTTTTTTGTTACCACCGCGCTCTGACTTGTCTGGTGCGGTGTCATCTTAGATCATCAACATGTATATGCAATGGGTCGCACACAGTGGCAAGAGTATTTTTCTTTATTGCATCTTTATATTATACTGAGAACAACCATTTCAGCTATCCAGCCTCTTCAGTGTATTTTGGAATATCCATCCATCTCTACTTTACAGAAGAGGTTTTCAAACATTTTCATGCCAAAGCCCGGCCCCCACGTCTTATTTGGCTGCGGACCCCCAACCGAAAATATTTTGTGCCAGGTACCGCATACATATTTGTGATCCAAACTGTTCCGCTTTTTCCGAGACTTCTTTGAAAATAGCAGATCTACAAGCTCACAACAAGCTATTTAAAAAAATCACACCCGTGTGAAGTGGAGCTGTGTGTGTGTGTGTGTGTGTGTGTGTGTGTGTGTGTGTGTGGATCATGTGTACCGATTTTTGTGACATTTGAAGAAAATATGTAGGAAAAGGAGCAAAAAGTGTGTTTTGGAGAAAATTCAAGATGGCGGAAAATCTATCATGGCGCAAATGGGCGTGGCCTATATGGGGAGATGCGTCATGACCCAAGGAATCCAGGGAAAAAATATTTTTAATTTTCCGACCTACGGTTCAAGAGTTACAGGCCAAAACGTAAAGTGGGGTGTTATGGCGCCACCATGCGGCCAAATGACACAATTATTTTTTATTTAATCCTTGAAGTCATTATGAACCTCCTCTCCAAGTCTTGAAACTCTAGCCCCTATGGTTTGCGAGAGACAAATAATTGAATGTGAGTTTTTGCGATTCCCATTATAAGTCAATGGGGAAAATTAATTCACTAATAAATTAATATCAATTAAACTATAGAACCTTTCTCTTAGCAAGTTACTAGCCCACGATTCCCGAGTAAGCCGGTCGATTTGACATATGGCGCGAGTGTGTGGTGGCAAAACTGTGGGACTAGTAGCGTGCCGAAGTTTAGGAAGTTCAGGCTACATACAGACACACAGACACACACACAGACAGACCCACACGGCCACGTATAGGGAGCCTGTGCTTCACACAGCTCCAAAAATTGGATAAACTGATTGGTTTCGGGACCCCAATTTGAGAGCCATTGCTTTGCAGTACATGACCCCCATTTGTAGTCTTACTCTATTCCATTATATCGTCGTTTTCGGGTGGAAACCTTGTATGTCCAAAACCGTTTGTTTTGTATTTATCATTTTAAAAATGATGCGAGGCGTTGTGTGCTTGTAGATCGGCTGTTTTCACTACTTTTGTGCGACAGCCTTGTCTGATGAAGCAGGGCTTTGCTTCGCGAAAAAACATACAAATTTGAAGATACGAGGTTTCTGCCCGACAGTGACGATATATACTGTACTAGAGCAGCGCTATTCAACCTGCGGCCCATGGGCCGCAATAAAATACATTTTGTCTACTCTCAGTGCGGACAAATCATTTCTGATGTCATTTTTCACTTTCTCTCCAAAACCAACTATTTTTGTCTTGTTTTATACAAGACTTTTTTTTGCTATTTTGTTTGTTCCAAAAGAAGAAACTTCATCATTTCATCATTAATCATTCCATGACAATCTTTTTTGTTCAATGAGGTTTGGCCTTATAGATGGGTTTGTTTGTAAATGTGTTTGTTTCCTGTGTTTCCGTAATTCTTTTAGACTACTCATGTAGTGTGTTACAAAATCATTGTCTAAACGTCCAAAACAGGACCGTAAATTTTTGCTTGCGGCCCTTGGACTTTTTGTATTTTGCTGAATGGCCCCTGAGCCATCTTAAGTTGAGTAGCCCTGTACTAGAGGTACAGGCTCCCCAAAGGGGGCCTTCACAAGTTCATTATTCAGTAAGTAGATGCCAATGCAGTCATTCTTTGGGCCCTGACTTTTATTGATGGTAACCGAGAACGCTAAGCTGACAGGAAACTGGGAAGCTCTTCTGGTGCCGTTCTGGAGAGTGCGGTTGTGATCTGTTTGTAGGTTTCTAAATAACGTGATATAGGGGCTGCTACTTTCAGTTTCAGCTTATGGTCAGGGATTCCGTATGCGCAGTATTTTTAATATAAAGGTTTATTGAGCTCAATGGACTTTGGGGTTTTGGGCCTGGTTACAGAAATGGAGAAATGGTTACAGGAAAACTAGATAATGTAGTTTGCATAGGGAGGGGGGTCTCGTGTGGCCTCAGGTCTAAATAATAAAGAATATGATGAATTGCATTTTGTTTAAAAGGAAAATCATGTTGCGATAGTTCCTGTTTAAATAAGAGGCAATAGTTCCTGCGCTGGCCATATCCTACAGATCTACAGATCGCTGCACCAGTGAAATAAATATGATGAATAATGTTTTGTTTTCAGGTAGAATTAGGTAGGGGTGTGTGTGTGTGTGTGTGTGTGTGTGTGTGTGTGTGTGTGTGTGTGTGTGTGTGTGTGTGTGTGTGTGTGTGTGTGTGTGTGTGTGTGTGTGTGTGTGTGTGTGTGTGTGTGTGTGTGTGTGTGTGTGTGTGTGTGTGTGTGTGTGTGTGTGTGTGTGTGTGTCAGGCCTGGAATTTCATAATTTATTTTCCATTGAAAGAATTTGTTGAATTTAAGGGTTAGGGACGATAACCTAATCTGCAGTGAAATAGGTAAATGATGGTATTATTTACACAGTGGCACCAATCAAAGTCACTGGATTGGGTAAAGATGGGGACTCTGGGAAGTTAAGATTTCAGAAGCTCAACAAAAGACACAGGTGTCTACAGCAGTGGTCCTCAACCTTTTCAGGCCGTGTCCCCCAAAATATTCATATTTTAACTGGGGACCCTCCACCCTGACGAGCACTAAGAGTTGAGGCATTACATTTTGTATAACACGGTTCTATTGTGAAAATAGCAGATCTACATGCTCACACATCTGCCTCTAATGTTTGACAATTTGACCAATGTTTAATTTGTCATTTTAGATGTATTAAAAAGTCCTTAAATTGTCACTTTAGAAATGTGCAGAAACCCGCTATACACTTAAACTTTATGTTGGTTTGTTTACAGTTGAGTGAGAAAACAATGTTTCACATTAAGTTCATTATCTGGGGACCCCCCAAAATAATTTGGGGACCCCCCTGGGGGTCCCGACCCACATGTTGAGAACCACTGGTCTACAGGACAAGAAAGAGACCATGCAGTGTCTACTGTCTACATATTGACAAGAAAGAGACGGAGTAGAAAGTGATACAGTCAGCTGGGGCATTAAGGCCACTGTGGCCTCAGGTCAAGTCATTGGTTTGAGGGGCACAAGGCCAAACTGAGGGGCAATGGCCTTCATGGCCTCCATGAAATTCCTGCCCTGGTATATGTATATATACTGTATATAGCTTAGCTTCTGGAGGTCCCTGCATGGCCCAAGATAATATTTTGATCGGGACCCGGTCTGCATCCAAATACAAAAGGTTTGAGAGCTACTGCTCTGAGCCACTGAACTCTGTACTACACTGACATTATCTGCCTCCAATATCCATCTCTTCTCGGGAGTGTTCAGCAAATAAAACAGGATAGAAATGAACAATGCCGTAATTGCCACAAGTAACGGCCATGTACTAAACCACGTCGTCGCTGCTTTGTTTATTCCTGTCAAAGCCTGTCATGTAATGAAAACCACATTATACCGAGGAGGATAGTACAGTAGTACACCTCAGTCGACAGTGGTGTTGTTGCATATATGCCTGTTAAGCACTCAAATATATTTTGCCTGGAAATGGCTGGCTTAAATTGCAGAATAGGGGGAATATGACATGAATTGGTGGCATTGTCTGTCTGTCTATCACACACGCATGTACGCCTGCGCGCACGCACGCACGCACGCACGCACGCACGCACGCACGCACGCACGCACGCACGTACGCACGCACGCACGCACACACACGCACATGTGTCAGGGTTAAAGTGATTAACCACAAATGTACTGTAACAAATACCCAACAACAACAACAACAACAGGAAGAGCAGTGTTCACAAGATATTTAACTTTTATGTTTTTTCTTCCTAATTTATTCAAAAGTAGTAGTGAAAATCTACAAGCTCACAGCTTGTAAGTCGTCTGTTTTCGCTATTTTAAAATGTTTTTAAAATAATAAAAAAGGAACTGTTTTGGACATAGAAGGTTCGCACCCGACAGCACACTATATCCTGGAGGGACAATCTGCTCATCTTTGAGCCGCGTATCATTTCCATTTTCTTGTCAGAATCTTTGAATTGAAACTGACTTATCTTGGAACTCCCAGTGCCTCCAAAGTGCATCTGAAACACTCTCCTGAGATTTTCTTCTGTCTAAATTATTTATCTGTGTGACAGTTAAGTTGTCATTCTTGTGACTTGCTTGGAAATTGTTTTTTGGAATTAGGATTTACATATGGGCAAAGGCCGCTTCTATAATAATTCAAAATGAGCCTTAACATTGGAAATGCAGCACTGACCTTGTGTTTCTCCAGGTTAATCCACTATTCTAAGGGGTGCAACAGTTAATAAAACTATTTGATTTCATCGGTTACTGAAAATAAACAATCTACAAGCTCACAACCCCTATATGAGCTTGTAGATCAGCTAAAAACAAGTATTTGCACACCTTTTTACGACAAAGTATAGAATAAGATTTAAGATCAGACCAATGATTTAACAACAATAGCAATACAGGCCCCACACCTTGATAATCACAATGGCAAGGCCAGTTGCTGATTGAAAATACAGTTTAACATCGCAATGAATACATTTCTTAATGTTTGCCTTTGTTGGCAATGGACATACTTACATTCTTTTGCATTTTTTTAATTATACATTGATTTGCGATTGTTTCCCTAAAGCAAAAGATGAACTCCTGGAAACCTCATAAATATGTCCAAAACTAACTTTTCAGGGTTCAAAATAGAGAAAGTACCAGACTGACAAGTTCCCTGGCGCACAACATATTCAATTCAATTCAAACTTTATTCCAGACACAAAGGGGGTCCATAGAGTAACAGTCAAATGGGGGTCCGCGACCATATCAATTTGGGGGTCCTTGACAAGAAAAGGTTTAAGAACTACTGGTTTAGAGGCATCTGTAGAATCGGCCTCAGGTTATTTTGTGCTTTAACTATTGAAAAATAGCAGATATACAAGCTCACAGTGCGGCACCGAGTGCCACTCTGCGAGCTTGTAGATCTGCTATTTTTGAAAAATCTTGAAATTTCTTTGAAAAACCTGTTTCTATGTCAGTGGTGCTCAAACATTTTCATGTGAAGGACCCCCAAAATGATATGTATTTGGCCACGGAACCCCATCTCAAAATATTTAGTCCTGTGGGGACCCACCAGAAGCAACATTTGAGTTACAAATGTTCACTGAAAAAATACATATATTCAAAGATTTGCACACATTTTCACGACTTTTCAAAAATAGCAGATCTACAAGCTTGCACTGTGAGCTTGTATATCTGCTATTTTTCAATAGCTAAAGTATAAAATAATTCCGGGCCCCTCCACCTTGGGCCTTAGTAACTCAGTGCCACTGTTATTTCTGAGTAGCCAATGAATAAATGGATAAAGTGGTTCAAAGGATTGTGATGCTGTATTAACGACTTTTTGCTGGTGATCCCCTGGAACTGGGGACCCCTGGTACCCCACTTTAAGAACCTGTGCTGTAAAGAACCTTGAAGAAGCTCTTGAACCACTAAATTGTGTTAATTACCAGGAACATTAGTATTCCTGGTAATTAGTACACTAATACCTTGGCATTAGTACATTTGGAAGCACAGCTTGTGTGTTTCTTCAATTGATTGCGCACAGCATGATCCATATTGATTTACTTATTTTCACTGTCTGGCAGAAACCTTGTATCTCCAAGTTTCAAATGTGTCTGTTTTCGTAAACAAAGCCCTGCTTTATCATGCAAGACTATCGCACAAAACTAGTGAAAATAGCAGATCTACAAGCACACAACGCAGAGTTGTGTGCTTGTAGATCAGCTATTTTCACTATTTTAAATCATTTGAATCAAATGATAGACATACAAGGTTTTCACCTGACAAGGACTTAAGGGGAGAGTGCGGTAAACCGAGTCAGCGGGTAGACTGAGACACCCCCTGTATCTAGGCCAGGGGTTTTCAAAGTGGGTGACGGGGCACCCTGGGGTGCCATGACGGCAGTCCAGGGGTGCCGTGAGATCATTTGATAATATTTGGAATTTATTTGGACACAAATAAATATTTAGTATCACTTTAAACTTGAAGTACAAAGTTATTTTCAGTCAGTTCTAACCATAATGGCTATTATCTCAACGTTTTCCTCGCAAAATAATCGCTAAAATATGCTATAAATATAAGTTGCTGGGAGTGAAAATTATGAATATAATGTAGGGGTGCCTCGGATGAAAAAAATATTTATGGGGTGCCCTGAGCCAAAAAGGTTTGGGAACCCCTGATCTAGGCAATTGAACACATTTGTGGTCATGTGACCATCATATTTTCAAGCCCCTTGAATTTCCCCCTTGCCATGAAGGAGAGGACCTGATAGTGCTGTGGAAAACATGCATTTTTCACAAAAATATGTTTCTTTTCATGTATTTTGTGTATTCATGTATGATATGTTTTTTTAACTGCATGTTAAAGTACATTTTCTTGCTGTCAACATAATCCGCGCTGTTGTGTGAAAGCAAATTGATTCAGGGAGAACATTTTATATCATACATGTTGATGAACAACCAACTTATAAATCTATGTGACAGATGCTAGCTGAAGATTACCCTGAATTGATAAGAGATGTCCTTTTTCCCAAAATGTGGCTGTGGGGTAAAGTGAGACGATTGATTCGGGGTAAAGCAAGACACTATCTCACATTACCCCATCGTGATAGACAGGGAGAAAGCTGTGAAAACCTGATTAAAGGGTGTACCAAACTTTTCTCAATTGATGTTTGGTAAACCCTTTTATCATTTTTATAGGGTTTTACCTGTTCTGCCCATGTGTCAAATTATTTGATACATGGGTGGAAATGACAGGACAAACCCTATTAAGAAATTCTGCTATGTACATTTGTGTATTGTGCAAATTTAACCTGCCGATTCTGTGGGTTTTTATGGTAGTTTTAAAGTGAAAAAAGTAAGTGGATCGATCACTTTACCCCCTTGATTTCTGTGGTCTGTCTCAGTTTACCCCGGTGCTGGGGTAAAGTGAGACACAACACAAGTCCCCCTTTTTTTAAAACAATCATATTTTCACTGCCTTTTGTCTTGAATACACTCTGATAACTTCCGTTGTTAGGAAATATCGCAAATTACTGGGAAATGTGTACATTTTTACTGATATATCATTGAGTTCGCCCTAGAGGGGAGCAATGAGGTGTCTCAGTTTACCCTACTCTCCCCTATGTAGAAGGACAACGCTGTCTTTTACTAGCTGCCGTAGCTGGTTCCATACAGAACCATCTCTGGTTGTATATATCCTCTTATCTATGTCCTGTGTTTCCTAGAAAACAATATAAATTCTGGCCCATGGCAGGGAATGGCCTTGAGGTGGCTTTTGTGTGGAGAAATCACAAACTAACGTGCCTTCTCCATAAAATTCAGTGGGCAGCTGTGCCATTAGCTGTGGAAAGATACAGGTCTTCCTAACCTCGCACTGGAGTGCAAACAGATGGGAGCCTCTGCAGAACACCCCAGGCATGCACACGTGTGCACACACGCGCACGCACGCACGCACGCGCGCGCACACACAAAACAAGTGTTTGCATGCAGTGTATAAACCAACATTTCGTCGTTGTCGTGTGGAAACCTTGTATGTCCTTGTATGTCTAATAACCTTGTAGGCCTATGTTATTATTTTAAAAACGCAGATCTACAAGCACACAACACCTCGTATCGCGAGGCTTGTAGATTTTGTATTTTCACTAGTTTTGTGCGGCGGTCTTGTATGATGAAGCAGGGCTTTAATTTACAAAAAAACGTATACAAATTTGAAACAAAGTTTCTTCCCTACAGTGACGATTTCAAACACTGGCGTTACAGATGTGATCCTAATGTTCGAATGGTTTACACTGTCTATCTTTACGTGATCTTTATCGTATGTAGATCTTGATAATCTATTCTCTTTCTAAAGAAATGCACTGTTCTTCAGCAAACGTCCCCCCCACCCCCCGCCATGTTTGGGTAGGCCTGTGCATTGTGTGCAACTGTCATTAGCAGCTTAACTGCTTAGTGGCTGTAATGTGAATCCTGCTCCATAACTGATAAACTGTGTCCACTGTTTGTGTTTACACCACGCTTAAGCCTTCACATATGTTTTGGAAATGAACATCTGCTGAGGCATGTGATATATGCAGCTACAGTATATTCAGCTCATTTAACGGCGCCGGGTTTTCAGATACTGTTCTGCACAGGGGCTATGTGAATCCCGCCCACACATTTTTTCTATCCAATTACAGGCAAAAACCCCTGTTTGGTGGTCATTGTCACAAGACTCACGAGACCGTTTGATTGGAATTTGGAGTAGATTGGATCAAATCATACCAACTACTGTATCTCTTTTATCTTGGTAATCTTTAATCCCAGAGTAAAGGAACATAATCAGGGTTGAGCCCTGCTTGGTATTGTATCATTCTCACTGTACTGCACTCATTTTGATAATTATGTTTACTTTTAAAGCACTTTCTTGAGCCAAAACAGGGAAGAAGAGAGACATTTCTTTTTTAATAGTGGAGCTTTAAGCATTAGTGTGTCAAAACGTCTCTGTCTTTCGCTCCGTCCATCCATCCATCTGTCTGAACGTCCATTCGTCCGTCTGTCCATGAACAGGAAAGCGCCTGTGCAATTTCAATTTTTTTTTTCTCCAAAACTACTGGCTGGATTGCTACGGAAATTGCTGTGCACCTGCCAGTGGATGGACCCTACTGATTTTAGTGACCCCATCGCCTTTCTTTTAGCATCAACATTAAGCCAAGTGTCCATTTTCACACAAAATATCTCAAAATATACTGGGCAGATTGTTACCGTTCGTTGCTGAGCATAAGCCTGGTTTATAAAATACTGAAATACTGTACTTCATCATACGATGGTGTTTCGCACCGCAAATAGCCAAACCACAAGCTTGCGACACACTGTGAGCTTGTGGAGCTGCAAAACCTTGGATCTTGGAGCAAACACATTTAAAAAATTTCACAACCCCTCTCACTAAGATTAATCCACTCGGGTATAGATTTATTCCTCACTTTTCATAGTTTACCTTTGAGTATGGCTCAGACTCTGAGTTAAGTTGAAATTCTCTATATATTTATTTATCAGGCTGAAATAATAGAGAGTGTGAGCTTGGTTGGAGGGAGAGAGAAAGAATAAACACTGAAAAATATCTAGTGAGCAAAGCTACACAATGATGCCACCACCAACTGCAATCTGCTGCAGGAGATGAGTATCTGACCGGCCAAAGAGCCATCCTCTGTGCCAGAGCTGTCCTTGGAACTATTTAATCACACCACGGAACACTGTGGCAAATTGTAGCTCTCTGATTGGCTCGCGCTTAACAACCATGGCCATATGGTAGGAAGTGATATACCTACCTGCTATCTTCCTGTGACTGATGTCTCCAGTAAGAAATGATTGCTTCATTTGACCATGCATTATTGGGCTGGCTAGGGGGTGGAGCGCAATCAAAATGTATCGGGTCGCTGTACGGTAGAGCACAGTGCATCACCTGAGCCTTTGGAGTGGTCATTTCATCCTCGCAAAATGAATTTAACTGAGTGGTTAAAAGCAACCATATAGTCCTAGCCAACATTTTACCAAATGTTTGCTGAAGGTATTGCTTAGAACTGCACGAGGTACTGCAATGTCCTTCAACTTTAATAATTCCAATGTCTCTATACCGTATCACTTCTAATGCTTAACCGTATATCTTTTTTTAAACGTGGGAAAAGATGATTGAGCCTATCACCATGACTTTTACATCCATACCCACATGACCTTTTTAAAAAGGGTGTTATAAACAGAGTAATTTGCTTGTGGTCAATTTCACAATGGACCTAGCCAGTGGCAAAGCTCTTAATTGAAAAGGAGGGTTCTGTTTAGTGATATTTGCCAGACAATTGTACAGCGATACGGGAATCACATTTACATATCACACATGTCTCGGAGTCGAAGCAGGCCAGATATGTGGCATTTACGTAAATGTCACCCAAAGGAATAAACAAGCGGTCCTTCCTTTCACATCCATAACAATTCATTAGTGCTGATTGACATGCTATGCGTTCAGAGGCGCATTTAGAATGCTGCAACTTAACAAAGCCACAAATTATTAAATGTTAATGATCTTTTGGCAATGGAAATCTTGTGTTAAATCACTGCGATATGAGACGTAATTTGGAAAATGGTCATTATGCATGCCATGTGAATTCGAAAGTACATGCGTTTGCCTAATTTAGCCATTAAATCAACAAATCGAATATTGTGTTCGTTAGGCTGTTGCTTGTGGAAATGTTTCGGTCTTTTTATTCAGAAAATGAGGAGCTTTTTACGATACCCTGTTGTGTGTGAGCAGCACAGAGGCAATATTAAGGTAGAAAATTGAGTTATCACCATCGTCTCAGCTAAGTGAATTCCTAGGACTATTATTAAATTACAAATTGGTTTCCAGATATATGTGGCAGTAAACTTAATATTAAAAAGAGCACATGATTAAATCAGTGTGCTGTGGGAATGAAAGAGAAAGGAATCAAGGATACAGGTCTTGTGTGCAATGAGGTTTTCGGTTGTAATGTGGTAACGACATGCCAAAAAACACAGATCTTTATCAATGTCTTGTTATCCCATATTGCACATTGTGGTACACTCTGACCGTATTTACTAGAAATGACAGTTAAGAAGAAAATAAATAAATAAATGACGTATTTATATTCAAAAGCAAATTTGAAACAGGCCTCCTATCTACTGTCAGACTGCTCTGAGAAATCCAGACCAGAGTTGACATATCTGCTGATAGAGGCATTGCAGTATGTCCGTCTGCACGGTCTGCCATGCCACCAGCCAAGTTATAATACACAATCATTCTCTGGACCAATCCATATAGTATATTGTTGCTGATGGGCAGAAAGCTTGTATGTCCAAAATCGTTACGTCAGTGGAATGGGAAAAAAAAAAAAAAAATAACCTCTGCTCCTATGGATCCAATGTATTTACTATTTAACCTGAATTGACCTTAATTTGTTTCATTGGTTACCTGTAGATATAAAATTCACAGACAGACTTAACCACGTTTTACGCTGTGTCCCCATTACATCACGGGCATGTCAGGGGCAGGGCGAAAACTAAAATGTTCAACATTTTTCAAAAGCAGTGTAGGTCTACACAACTCTACAGCCACAAATCATTTTTTTTTTCGTGTGACACCGTCATACTATGAAGTATAAAATCTGTCGTGCCAAAACCAGCTAACCACTTTTTTTTTTCATAAATCAGTGCTATTGCCCTCCCATTATGTCTGTGTTTTGGTTAAAAACATATTGAAACAATGAAAAGCAGTAAAAAGCACCTCGGCCAAACTCCTCGGCCTTAACTCCTCTTGAGCTGGATGTTTTCTCATTTTAGCTGGTGGCTGGTTTGGCCTGACAGCAGAGATATCTAACGGTATATATATAGTATATAATCTAAGGAATCTCTTTCTTTCTGAGCCGCGTTTTTCTCCTCAGTGGGTTGAGCAATCGATATGAACAGAAGTTGACCATTGGTATATGAACTTTTCCCACATTCAAGCTATTAATTCAGAGTTTCCATGACGGTCCTCGCCGGCTCTGGAATCTCTAGAGATGAATTCATATAAAGAACACACAAAATATTAAATATATATATAGCTACAAGGTTTCTGCCTGACAGTGGCAATATTTAGCAGCAATATTTTACAGCTGACCTGATGTTGACACTGTTCATTTCCCGCCCTCTGAACTAAACCAGTGACTCCATATATAGGCCTACTGTATAGAATGTTGGTATAGGGGTCATCGCCATGCTTTCTTGTGGTGGACATTTTTGTCAAATTCTATATTTTTTGCCATGGACACGGCATAAATATGAGTGGATATAACATATATACAAAGAGCTTGCCATAAATTACAATTACAGATCTGTAAAGTTATGGTGGTTCTTGTCTGAGAACCACTTTCCTGGTGCACTAATGTGCCATACTATACATAGTAAATCAGTGTCATACATATTCTGAAAAAAAGAAGAAAACCTGTAGACTGACATTCAGTAATTTGGTCTCATGATCTATATAAGAATATTATAATGGTGTGTGAATGTACTTTTTACCGCGGACGTGGCCAGGTCTTGCCACAGACACATTTGTCCATGTACGGACATATTGATGACCCCTGACAGCAGATTCTATGCTCCTATTCAGGGTTAAATTTTTTTATGTAGACTATTTGTATACATCGGAACAGCAGTTGCATTTTTACCCGCTTTTAGGCCTGTCTGTTTTACTGATTAAAAAATTATTTTGTGTTACACACTTTAGGAGTTAGGTTCAGAAATATGCTAAACAAAGTATTGTTTAATCACTAACAGTGGAGACATGAACTTGGGTTAACCACAAAATGTCTCTTTATCAATTCCTGACCACGAATAAAGTCACAGTCGATAAGTAATATGGTATCCGAATCTGTCATTGCAGATGTTTTATAAAATGTAACTATAATTTTCTATTAGAGCTACTGTATAGTAACACAAATCCAAGCTTACAGTCATTTGATCACAAATTGCCCGCTGGCATATAAAAGAGTCATTTCATCGCCTCCCACTTGCAACATTCTATTATGAGTGATGAACCCCTTCGTCGGCTACAGATAACACGGGTGGCTTCTAAAAAGCCATCGGCTAAAGTGTTTTCTGTGACTGATGATTCTTTCCTTTGTTCCTTTGGCTTTCCTGAAAGACAAATTCAGTATCTTTCCCAGCGTAATAAAATCATCTGGTTGCAGGAGCATTCCGGGGGCTAGCAGCCAGGTGACCAGACCATTTGCCAGTTCAAGTCCCCAGCAACCACTGTAAAACTTCCCATGAGCGAGGCCCTTAATAACTCCCCATTTACTCTAGCAGAGCTGGCTAAAAGTAGAACACTGTAGTTATACTGGACAACTCCCTGCTGCAGTTCCAGTGTTTGGATGGGAACCACAGCATTGTTGAAGCACCAGAACACACAAAGAGGGTTATTTAGACACAAGCTCTTGTCAATAATCTTAGCACATTACTATTATAGAGACACTGAAGGGTACGCACTAGACAGGTGCCCAAAAGGCACAGCAGGCAGGAGGCATCAGAAATTTAACCATTTAAAGGTAGGGTAAAACAGTGGTTCTCAACCTGTGGGGCGTCCCTCAGGGGGGTCCCCAAATTATTTTGGGGGGTCCCCAGATGATTAACTTAATGTGCAACATTGTTGCCAGACCCAGGGGGTCGGCCTACATAAGGCTTTGTCGGTCGGTCTGTCGGTCGGTCTGTCGGTCCCTCTTTTCCTCAGTGTGCCTGTCCCTTTTTTCCTCAGTGTGCCTGCTCATCTGCCCCTCCCTTCCCTTGCTGGGCTGATTGCCTTGAGTGCCGTCACCTGTACAGGACCAGCTGAGTTGAGTTGGCTGACGAGCTGCTGACACTATAAATTCCTCAGCCCATCTACCAGCTCACAAACATTTCCAGCTGCTCAGCCTATACAATCCTGTGTGTTCATGTGTTAGTTCAGTGCCATACTAGTGAAAACAGCCGATCTACAAGCTCACTACGCTTTGTTGCTGAGACTATAAAATCCTGTGTGTTCATGTGTTAGTTCAGTGCCATACTAGTTTTCATTGCGGGTCTGGCACGACCAGGTGACCTGGTCTAGTTTTCTCTCTCAACAGTAAACAAGCCAACATAAAGTTTAAGTGTATAGAGGGTATCTGCACTTTTCAATTCAAGGACTTTTTAATACCTCTAAAATGACAAATGATTAAACATGGGCCAAATTGTCAAATAATAGAGGCAGAAATTGTGAAAATAGCAGATCTACATGCTCACAACGCCTCGCAATGCACAATAGAACCGTGTTATCCAAAATGTAATGCCTCAACTCTAGTGCTCGTCAGGTCCCCAGTTAAAATATGATTATTTTGGGGGGTCGTGGCCTGAAAAGGTTGAACTACTGGGGTAAATGATATTCTGATTGTAATCATTGCTTGCTAGGCCTATAGTGTTTGTTCAGTAACATCTCAGTAACATAACAGTCTTCATGTCTCTCAAGCTCTTTAATAAACAGAAAATACATTTTCAGGTACTTTAGGTGACAAATGTCAGCCATTCAGGAGAGAGTAGCCATTTATCAGCTTCATTTTATAGTGTTCCTGTTCCAATTTTGTCTGGTCATTTCTTCGTGTCATCCATTCCAATTTCACTTGTTTAATCTGTACCTGACTCAGTTCTCTATCCTGATTGGATAAAATTGGTATCCCGACCCAAAAATGCATTTTCTTTAATAAAGAGCAGGAGAGACAATGAGAGTCCTGTTACTGAACAAACACTCTATATAGCAATGCTTACTATCAGACTAAATAGGTATTTAACACTTATTTGTATCAAAGAAAATCACTTACCCACTAAACTCACTAAATCTCTAAACCCCAACATCCATTCTGGGGAACATTCGCCACATTTAAGGTAATGTTCATGTCAAATGAACATGTTCGTTTGACATTACCTTTATAAATGTTGTTGATCTAAGAGGATATCGCACCAGAGAAGTCAGAGTGCGGCGGTAACAAAACGTTTATTTCTGGGAACATTAGACAAACTTTCTTCCTTCTTTTTTTCCCTCCCAACGAGATTTGGTTTAGACTTAAAAAAGCGTGGCAAGTACAGTTGCAACTCAGGTCTGATTCACCAAGACTGGAGGGTTAAAGGTTGTTAAAGGCAGGCTTCCAAAAATAAGCGTGATGTTTGCGATGGCAAATCCCCCTTTACTACAGCCACAATTCATCCAGCCAGGCTAAGCAGGTAATATTTAGCTATGTTAAGCCTTAAAGTCTGTGCAAAAACTATAGCTTGTTGGCCAGTCACCTTGCGAACAATAGTTATTAGATGTCTCCACAGCATTATGAGTGCTAAGAGTTCCTCTAAGCTAAAACTATTGAACATCTATCTGAGAACCACTCTGGCACAGGATAATAGACTACAGGCTGGGCGATTTTTTATTAAATATAAATAGTTTATAGTTTAAAAATAATCTATGCTGAATTTAAATTATAACGTTGCTGTGGGGCAGAAACCTTGTATCTCCATATTTTTTCTCTCATGTTCTCTCATATTATCTCACAAATTAATTCCCTGTATTTTATACTTTATCGTATCGCATGACAATGTCAGGCAAAAATGGCAAATATAGCAGATCTACAACCTCATAACGCATCACATTGAGATGTTTTGAGAAGTAAGTACTAAATAATAACTAGATTGAATTCGATTTTTTCCATTTCCTGAAAATTAAAGCTGACGTACATCCAAGGTTTCCGCCTGACAGCGGCTGTTATTTTCTCATATCTATTTTTATACATAATTTTTAAATGTTGAAATTCTTGAAATTACAACCATATGTTGACCATGCACACAAATGAGCTTGCACACTTTCCCCAAGTGATTTACTAAAACAGCACAACCCCATCAATATATATTATGCACATGTTAGGCCTGGGTAATATTACTTCAAATCAATAGCATGATTATTTCAAACGTTTGCCTTGATCACAATTTTAAAAATAGCATATCTAAAAGACCTGAAGAGCTTGTAGTGTAGATTGTCTGTTTCTGTCCACCATCGTTGTACAGCGGAGCAGGGTTACGTGGTTAATCAGACTAAGGTGTTCATTTTGCTGATGACCTTGACTCTTCAACTTGACCCTACTGATTTTCAGTGGATCATAAATAGAAGACAGAACATTTTGTTCGTTGTTCGAAGTACATTGGACCATGTTTGACAAAGTTACACCCCCCCCCCCACACACACACACACACACATTGTGACCTTGAGCTGATTTCCCCCCAAATTCCATTCAAAAATCTAGGGACGGTTGGCCAATTCTGTGTGTCTTTTCATGCAGCCGTTCACCCATTGAGTCGTTAACAAACCGGACAAAATAACAATACCCCTCCCCTAGGGCTGCGTGGTAAAAACAAGGGTTTTCTCAAAATAAATGTAATTGCCTCAGAGACAGAGTTAAACCTGTCCTCCGCTGTCTTAAAGCCGTTTCCCCAACAATCTTTTATTCAGGGCCATGCTGCCCCTGCATGGCATTTGTTTGTTTTTATTTCTCCGGTTTAATAAGGCCGCTAATATCAATTACATTAAAGATTGCCTTGTGTGTCTGCGTCGCCGTAGCTCAGGGTGCACCGCACACTCAGGAGGGATTGGAGACGGGGAAGAGAGCTAACCTCTAAACACAGGATTTCTAATTGCTCTGACATTGCTCACGCCATTGGGCCTCATTTGTATGTTCAGGTGAAGGAGCAATTTGGTGTAATGCATTGACACAGATCATTTCCCCCGCCTCGTTTCTCGCTCCTCAACCTTGCTTCATCAGGGGAAGGTGGACGGGGGAGAGAGAGAGAGAGAGAGAGAGTAATATACTGAACCCATCTGTTCATCTGTTAGGCCTTTTCTTCTCACAATTTATGGCATGTCTATTTGTTGAAGTGCCCAGCCTCCCGCCGAGGCCCTGGAATAGGACTGCGGATATTAGCGGGTCTCATGTTGGTTTCACAACTGATGAGGGGAAAAAAAATGTGAAAAGCAATTTGATGAGCGCTGGATCATTTGTGATGGAGGCTTCAGACACTTGGTAGACTAATGGTGGTTGAGGCAACAAATTGCACCCACTTACACTGCGGCATTGGGTGAGCCTGTACTGTCTGTGCCTCCGAGGTGTCAGCCTGGATCTATAGGGATAGGTGTGGTGGGTCTGGCAGCCCTCTCTGAAGCATTGTCAGATGTGTTTTAAGAAGTTCTGCCACAATCGAAAGCAGCCAAAGAGAGACAGGGAGTCGGTGATCCTGCATCCCCTGGACCAGCTGCTGCCTTTGATCTGCTCGCAAGGTTCAGTTAGTCTGGATTATGAAACCATCTTTATACATACAGGCACATATTTTATCCAGCAGGAAGCCAGAGACTGCGCCATCTGACACGGCCCCGAAAAAACTGCTGGTTAGCAACAGAAGGGCAATCAATTCCCACTGTGGGCCAACTCGGAATCCAACATTGCTCTTAGTGCAGACATATGGGGGGGAAAAAATCCTCAATTAGCATAAATTATATCATGGCACACTTCTGAGTATTTACTGGCGAGGGATAGTCTGGATACATACTGTACATGGATTTGCAATAACAACAACATTCAATCACAATAAGATTCCTTGATTTTTAATAAAACATTACACTAAAGAGCGAGGGAGAGAGAGAGTTGTGTAGTTCCAGTAGTATGCCTTCAAAACTGACGCTTCTCCCTATGCCCCATGCACTGGTCAGCTGCTTGTCAGGATCTCCTATTACTTATTGTCTTCAATTGTTGATTATTTAGATATATACTAGTTACAGTATGTCATTTGGACAGATGATAGGTAGGCCTATGTTGTTTGCCTCTTCCCAGATGTATTTGAGATAGTATGTTATTTAGATAGATGCTAGGTTTGACATCTACTTGACACCCTAGTTATCTAGCGTGCTAATGTTGACCCAGAGCACCTCCTATGTTTCTCTGTGTGTGGTGCAGTATGTGTAATGGTGTCTGTCAGACAGTCAAAGTGAAAATTAAATACAGTAAAAGGAAAGGTTTTAGCCATGTTGTCGTTGTAGGTGAAAATTCTTAAAAATTGCCTAGGCCAGGGGTCTTCAACGTTTTCAGGCCAAGGACCTCTTAGTTGAGGGAGAGATCATTCAGGGACCCTCACAACCTTTTCATAGATTCCATATAGTTTCATTGTTTGACAGCACAATCATCAGTGTATTTTGGATTCATGTCCATTTGTGTTTTCAGATATTTAACCACTTGAGCCGTGACTACCTAATAAACTTGACCTTTTACTATGTACTTAGTCTGTCTTTTCCCCCTCTACTCCAAAGCTCTTTGCCGAAAATAGCCGATCTACAAGCTCACAACCCCTCGCAGCACGAGGCGTTTGTGAGCTTGTAGATCTGCTATTTTTGGCTACAGTTCTCAGAATATGGACACTAGGGTCAAGTGGTTAATATAAAAAGGATTGGAAGATTTGGAGGACCCCCTGCAGTAACTCTGAGGACCCCCTGTTGAAAACCCCTGGCCTAGGCCTATCTACAAAGCCGAAGTGCAACAATAACTATAAAAATAAATAAATAAATGGGTTTAAAAGTGTTTCAATTGGACAGCCAATGAAATGAGATATCGGCATATACTGTAAGTAATATTACACTAATTGTATATCTGTTCTTGAGGTAATTGTTTACCCCCAAAATCACAAAGGCTAATTTGACCATTGGAACACAAATAAGTTGGTGTGTCCAAAAACGTAGTTACTGCACTTTAGCTTCGTAGGACAGTATAGTATGCATAATATGCTGTATGCTGGAGTTGCATAGCAAAAATAACATATCTACAAGTTATGAGATTTTAGATCGGCTATGAACTATGTGCTTGTAGATCAGTGATTCTATGATGTGTCTAACTTAAAGGACCACTTCACCCCTTTTCAACTTATTTCAACTCCATATAATTGTTTAACGTTAGCATGCTATAGAAGCTATTCTTCTCGCATAAAAAAACAACTATTTTTCTTAAATTACGAAACCTGCCTACCAATGATGTCATCGGTAGGCAGGTTTCGGAACTGTCCACAGCCCTCCACTGAGACACAGCGGGAGTAAAGTATATGTACCCACATGACATACAGTATATACAGTGAGTAGCAAGTAGGTCTGCTCAAAGCCCAAATGCCCAATATCTCCCTTGGCATTGGGAGGGGTGGGGGGGGGTGTGGGTGTTCCCCTATGGTTACATATGCGGCTCATCTGGGATGGGTTTCCAGGTGTAGTTGAGGTCTTATGGGGGATGAATGTAGCGGTGTAGCCCCCTTGGCCAGGCGGGATTCCCCTGATGACTGATTTCCCATGTGGCAGCCTTCAGCTCCTCTCCAGATGATTATGCATACTGTATGTATATCAAGTCAAATGGCCAGATTTCCAGATTGCTTATGCTTATCATTTGATACATTGGCTGCAATACAACTCTCTCTAGAGTAACAAATGATAAACGACAGGGTGCATAATCCCTTGTTCGACGCCAAATTATTAACCACATGTATTATTAACCCTGGCGTCTTCACATGATGATGAAGTGCTGAGTAAGCAAGCTTTAGTTTTTTTCCAAATAGATATGCATGTTAAATAACATATTGCAATGTGAATTACGGGAGAAAAAACTCAAAAGATTTGCATCACATTTACTATCACATTTAACCTTCAGACGGCAGTTCAGCACAGGACTTTATTTTATGGCCCAAAGACGTTTTTATCATTCATTCCAAGCGGTGGGTTTTAATGGCCCCCCTTTGAAACGCTTCCATACCTTCAGTAAGTGAATGGAAGCTTGTCTTTGCAGATGTAGGAGCCAAGCACTGACATCCTGTGGCACATTGTCTGCTTTGAGTGACGGGCCGCTCCTCTGATTTAAGCTAATAAAAAATAACCTCCACCTCCGCCTCCTGAGCTGACATTCTGCATATGGGGGATACGGGAGGAGCGGCAATTTATTTCTTCGCGAGGGGTCACTTGCATTTTTAATAATTCATCCATCACATGTCGAGCTGTCGGTTAGTTCGCTTTGATCAAAGAGTAACCTGATGTGTCACGTGGAGACATCAGTTTCTTGTGAAAGCATAGTAGGCCGTCAACAGACACCTGCTATAGAAAGGCAATTGTGCTTCTCTACATATCCAATCGCACACAAGCTGTTGTTGCCCATGAAGTTCAAAACCCCATTGATTGATTGATTGATTGATTGACTTAATACTAGCACAGGACAGTACAGTTCATATAGATCCATGTTGATGACATGACTTTAGAGATACTTTGTACTGCTTTGCGTGATTTTAGGCCAAAATCTGTAGGGGCAGTGTCCAAAAAGTGTTTAGCAAAAATTGGCTAGATGGTGGCGCTAGAAGAGGGCCATGTGAGAAATGAGGCGGAGATATGAGTAGGGCAAAAAGTGTGACATGACGTGGCGGACAGACAGACAGACAGACAGACAGACAGACTGACTGACTGACTGACAGACACACAGCCGGTGTAGCTATTCATAGTAACTGCGACCTGACGGTCGCAATTAGCAGTTCGCATAGGAAAAGCACAGGACAGTACAGTTCATATACAAGGTCTACTAATAGGATTTAAACCCAAGAAAGCACTGTTGGCTTGTTTACATTGGTGTCCTTTTGTACTCAATTCTTAGAATTGACACGCTAACATACCGGGAGCTTTATGAATATCGTAATCATAATCAGGGTTTGATTTGTGAAAGAATGATTAAAATAAAATCAAAACTGATCTGGGGATATTCTCTTAACATACAGTAAATGATTCATTAATCGTTATATTGTGATATTATCAAATGTAAATCTCAAGCACATCAGCTCGTATTGAATCCAGACTGACCTGAAGCATGGATTTCATCAGGATCAGGAGCAGGCGGGGGTATCAAAAGCAAAGGCATGGATGGACCTGTTTATCAGACGTTGGCTTGTAAGGTAATACCAGTAAGACTCCCTAATCGGGAGATAAGCGACCGTAGGTCACATGTACACACAAAGAGGGCTGTAACTGCCATTGGTTCCTAGTTGTGTGGGCAATGTGTAGACATACTGTGTACCGATGTGCGTGATTTTAGGGCAAAATCTGTAGGAGCAGTGTCCAAAAATGTGTTTTGCAAGAATCGGCCTCATGGTGGCGCTAGAAGAGGGCCATGTGAGAAATGAGGGGTGGGGTCTCCGCGTTGCCTTGGCGGACGAATAGGTACCGGCCCCGGCTCTCCCGGACGCTCCTAGCCCGAGTTACGGCATTTTATGTGAGCTGCAGTGGAGGGGGTCCTCCACTGGGGGCGCCACCACTTTGGCATCCGTTCTGGAGCACCAGGAGTTGGTGGTCCCCGGGAATTCCCCGTGAGCAGCCATGTTGGAGTGGTCATTTGGTAATTTTTGCACATTTGGTCTTTTTTTACATCTGGGGGTCCCCCAGGGACCTGGGGTCCTTGGAGGTTGTATTTTGGCAGCCAAGGAGCGTGTGTGCAAAATTTGGCATGGATCGGGGCAACGGTTGCAGAGATATGAGCAGGGCAATAGTGTGACGTGTGAGGTGTGACAGACAGACGGACAGACTGACTGACTGACGGACTGACTCACAGTTACTGACCTGAAGCATGGATTTCATCAGGATCAGGAGCAGGCGGGGGTATCAAAAGCAAAGGCATGGATGGACCTGTTTATCAGACGTTGGCTTGTAAGGTAATATAATATATATAACTTTTCAGGTTAATGTGCAGAGCTGTCAGCTCTCAGGCGTCGAGAGAGTTGACAAATCACCCTGCTCACAGTCCCACGCAAACACCTCTTACTCACGCTGTGAAACATCAAATCCAAAAATGTTCCCCCTCAATATCTATGAATCCAGTTATGTCCCAATGCCCCCACATCCAGACACAGACGCTGTATCACACATTTATTAGGCATTAAATTCACCACCTCATACTGTATGTGTTATTCCTATTTTTTCTGATACCGTGTGTATGAAATAATGCTTGATAACCACACACCTATGTTTTCCAAGACGTGCTATTTATCATTCGCAGAGTTGGTGTTGGTTGGTGCGCCGGGTATTTTGAACCAAGAACCACGTTTTTAAGTATAAGTATTAGGTGGTTAAAACATGTTAAAACCCACTGAGAGACATACTATTTGACACATTGATTGTATTAATAAAGGAATACTTCACCCATTTTCAAACTATCTTCACATGTTTGGTCCTCACTAAAGCTGAGAGATTTTAGCAATAGTGAGTAAAAAGAAGAAAAAAAAACCCCACCAAATGCAACCTTTTTATACTGTGTTATGGGTTGGTACCATTTAGTTTTTTATGGTTGGTACTGTATACACTATAGAAATGATCTACTGGTCAAAGAATAATTTGTACCACAGGGTTATTTAACTGAGCATACAGATATCGTAGAGGTGAAAACAGGCATGCGTTTTAAGTTTAACATAAATCAAATAGCGTTGGCATACCCACATAGAAAATACATTTTACATTTCCTTTTTCTTTTATTTTTTCTCTCACAGTAACGAGCATAGACATGAGCTGTATAGCAAGTGTTACCAAAAAAGGTTTTGTCTAGTAGTACTTATAATATACAGCCACAGACTACACACAACTCATATTTCTTGCAGTGGAGCTATGGCAAGTTGCCCGGACCAATATGGCAGTGATGTTGAGATACGATCCAGCAGACAATGCTGCTTTTTCAGATGTTATATCTATGATGTGCAGAGGCAACCATTTCCGGAGTGGAGTGGGGCTCATTTTCAGTTTGAAGTTACAGACACAGAAACAGCCTAACCACAAAAGACCCAAACAGAGAGGTAAAGAGTTAAGAGTAGAATGCATAATTTGTTCAATTCATTTTCAGCCAACAATTTCAAAGACGTGTTTTCAGGACATCAGAGACCTGTATTAATTTGTGGAGCATAATATAACCCCATTAAGCATAATATATCGTCTCTGTATTACTTATCGTACTTTTCAGGATTCAAATATAAAAACAGCAAAGGTACAAGCTCAAAATACATCGCTTAGTGCCGCGTTGTGCTTGAAGATCTGCTACTTTCGCTGAGACTTTTGTGTGACGCTGTAGTATGATCAAGTAGGCCATTCATTTACAAATTAATCAAATAAAGTTAAAATATGGAGAGATAAGAGGTTCCTGCCCGACAGCAACGATATGTGACCGAGTGTGAAGAGAGAAGCTTTCCTCCACACAAGTGAAGAGGTTAAGCTATTCAGTCACACCCAGGGGCGTCACAAGGGGGGGAGGGGGGAAGTGGGACTGAGTTACTAGGGCCCGAGGTGGAGGGGCCTTCATTATTTTATACTTTAGCTATTGAAAAATAGCAGATATAGAAGCTCGCAGCACGGCACCGAGTGCCGCGCTGCGAGCTTGTAGATCTGCTGTTTTTGAAAAGTCGTGAAAATGTGTGCAAATATGTATTTTTTAAGCGAACATTTCTAACTCAAATTTTGCTTTTGGGAGGGTCCCTGGAACTAAATTATGTTCAGATTGGAAACATAGGTTTTTCAAAAAACCTTCGAAGGATTTGATATATTCAAAGACCTGCACAAATTTTCACGATCAAAAAAGAAAATAGCAGATCTGCAAGCTTGCAGCGCGGCACTCGGTGCTGTGCTGTGAGCTTGTATATCTGCTATTTTTCAATAGTTAAAGCACAAAATAATGCGTACTAATGCGTTCCCAATCTAAACGGGTCAAACCCCCTCCCCCTATGAAGAACATTCATGGGCAGTGAATCCTTGTACCCAGGGCCCAGAATTTGGTGCGACACCCCTGATCACACCTTCATTGTGTACGTACTGTACGCTTGTGATAACGTGTCACATTGGACAATGGTCAACATTCCCCAATGTACTGTTACTGTGTAACAGTTTTTATTTTATTTGTAAACGTAACAACAAGCAATTCTGTCTCAAACTCAATATATTATTATTTTTCTAGCAAAAAGCACTCCTTTGCATGGTATATGTGTTCAGTGGACCCATGAAAGCGGGACTTCAATTTGCACTTGTACAAGACCAATTTTACAGTGAGAAGACAAGCCCACTCAAAATCTCATGAATTTGCTTATCCCCTCGTCTACACTTCACTCTTCCTTGACATCACATCAATGTGTGCCGTCGCCATGGAGACATAACTTTATTAACCGACTATCCATTACCATCTTGTGGGAAATATCTTTGTCCACTCGCAGTAATTATGTTTATATTAATACTAAGCTGGCTCTTGAATAACAACAAGGTGTCATACAGTAATAGACATTATAATAAAGCGTGTCGTGTCGTGTCGTGTGTGTGTGTGTGTGTGTGTGTGTGTGTGTGTGTGTGTGTGTGTGTGTGTGTGTGTGTGTGTGTGTGTGTGTGCGTGTGCGTGTGCGTGTGCGTGCGTGCATGCGTGTTATTATTTCCCTTATGTGTGAAAGTGATGACATTGTTTTTGGATTTTTTTTACTTTCATTTTACTGTAGTGTTCACTGTATTAAATTAAATTTGTCCTTTGCCTGGTGAAAAAGAAGAAGACAAAAAAATAAGAAAATAGTTTGCTTTCATCCAGGGGGCTTTGTGTTGAAAATGTTCAAGAGATTGGGTCCTTAATAAGAACACACATAATTAATAAACAGTACAGTAAGTACAGTATATAAATGCTCATATTTTGCACCTCCATATTTAAAGTATTTTATTTATATATTGTTAAAGCACCCAATTACCACTTACTGTGATAATCACACTATAATAGAATGATTATATAACACACACACACACACACACACACACACACACACACACACACACACACACACACACACACACACACACACACACACACACACACACACACACACACACACACACACGTATACAGTCCATTTTTATTTCCAGTTTAACACTTACATCATGGTTTTCATCCACCATAGAACAGAAAGTTCTCTTCTGCTCCTGAGTTATTTCAACTTGACATACAGTAGGAGTATGTATGAGGACCACAAGAATCTGTCTGGGTTGTCTTACTTCACAGTGTGTGTGTGTGCGTTGCGTTGTGTGATACGTACACCAGAGACAAGCAGAGACAATGTACAGTATGTGCACAAGCATAGAAAAAGTGAGTTTTTCATAATAACTGACTGATCTTGTTTTGATCTTTGGACTATTTGACAAATACACACTTACTGTATTGTTATTGTAAATGGATGGCTTTTCATGGACATTAATGTTTTTATTGGATTTTATAAAAGACATTGCAAACAATATATCAACAAGACATAACAAGACAAACACACACTAGACTAGAGTGCATATGAAACACGAGTAATTAACCTATGGTACAAAAGTACAAAAGTTGGACACATTATCTAAAGCTATTAAAATTGGAGCAGCCATACAGAGTCGAGATGACTGTATTTGATGTATTTGAATGCTGCTAGACTGTCCTGTTTATTGCAACACAGCCTCTCCAAAGGTATTAGTGATACAAACTCATTAAGCCATCTGCTGAAACATGGAATTCATGGCAATTCTCATTGGACAGCTTTGAAACAGTGATTCTGATTGGACAGCTTTATGACAGAAATTTTAATTTGATAGTTTTATAAAACAGTTTTCATTTGGACGGCTTTGCAAAGGCAATTATGATTGGACAGGTTTGTAACACTGATGTAACCTTCTTTTGACTATTTCACAAATACACACTTACACAGTATTTGTAATGTGATGGCATAAAAGTGTTTTCTGTGGAGCATCTTTCTGTCTCGGGGGTGGGAATCATTTAAGTGTGACCACATGGTACTAATTTGTAATAATTATGCTTCTGAAAAATCGGGAGATATGAAATGTATTATTTTACGATTATAATCTTTAGTGGGCTAATCTAATGGCATACTAAAAGGCTCTTTGGAGTTTGTATCAAATTCAGTTTTCAGGGTGAATTATACTCCAATTTCAACAGCTTTGTGCACCTTGTAGAATATTTCCCAAGGTAAATGTAATCAGTTGTAACAAGAAAAATGGAGAATTCAACAACATGCAGTGTCAACAGTGGGCAGACCAAATTTCCACCGGCCATATTCGAACTCTCTGTCACCTTTCATATTAATTAACAAGTTGGTTGTCCCACTTTCCAAAGATGAGAGTAATGAGATTCAGTGGTGGGTAATTTAGATAACTGGACGCATCCCTGGAAAAGGGAGAACTACACTGACAAGACAAATGTAAATATCTGTGGCTTCAGGGAAAGTTAGATCACTGTAGGGCTCAAAAGGAAGCAAATCATTGTAATACTCTGACCACTGTGAGCTTGATTTTAATGGTTGTGATGGCACAAGAAAATCACACAGCTGCAACTCCTGAAGTTAATAAAACATGAATTGTGGAGGGAGGGGGAGAGAAACCTCAGAACAATAACACCTAAACCATACTCACATTGAAGTCTGACACTGTATACGAAGCGCTAAATTGCCTGTCAAGGCAGGCACCCTGAATTCCCACCCTCGATTTTCGAGCTTACACTAGGTATACTGTACCATTCACCCTTGTGAAGTATATTTATTCCCCCCACTGTGTCTGTCTGAGTTATGAACTCCATTGGAGAAAATGCAGCATGACCTGGAGCAAAAGAAATGGGAGAGAGGCCAGTATTGTTGGTGGCCGGGCCCCTTCACTGCAGCAAATAATGAAGGACCGTGATTGTCCTCAATGAATCCTCCTTAGTGTAGATATTTCTCCTCTGGCCGGGACGGCTCCCTCCGAGCATGCCATAGCCATTCATTTACTCACATCCTAATAAGCCATAATTTCCCTCAAAGCAAACTAAGAGCACTTAGTGTCAACATAAAACCAATACATTACTTTAAACACTTTTGGCAGAAACCAAAAGTCCTGTGCCGTCTCTTTGCAAGTACTTTGGTGCCCCTTAGGGGTTGCTAAAAAAAGACAAGTCAAACATAGCCACAGACTGTTCATTGTGTGGTTGTGTGGGCAGTGGCTTTTGTATTTTTAGGAGACAGTATTAATTGAAATAGTAGTGTGACACTCAGGGATGTGCTGGCCATTGGGAAAAGCGGGACAACTCCCGAACGGCCGGTTCATTCCCGGGCCGGTCATTAGGAAAAAATCAAACCTCGGTTCGAAGTGGAGCGGTGAATTTGAGCAGCTGTACCCTATGTGAGTGAGTGAGTGAGTGTAAACTGTGCCTGTGAGTGAGTGGTGAGTGTGCCTGGCCTGCACAAAACAGCGCCCCTCCTTTAACTAGTGTGTTGTGTGTGGCCACTCAAGGTATTGCCCAGGCTACGGACAGGGCCAGCCAGCCACCCAGCCAGCCAGCCAGCCAGCCACATACCCACGGATATACCTGTTCATTGGGAGCGCTTTCACCGCTCCAAAAAATAAAAATAAAATGTCGGCCTTCGTTCCATTTTGGGGGCTGGGCGGCCAACAAAGTAAATCGTCACTGTCGGGCAGAAACCTCTCCAAGTTTCAAATTTTTCGCAAAGCAAAGCCCTGCTTCATCATACAAGGCCATTGCACAAAAGTGCTTGTAGATCAGCTGTTTTCACTAGTTTAAACCATTTTTTATATGATAAATACAAAACAAACGGTTTTGGACATACAAGGTTTCCACCCAACAACGACAAAATATAACTCATGTAATTGGCCCACTGGCTTGTCACTTGTCATGATCTGAGATGGCAAATCTCTCTCTCTATAGCGCGCAATGAGGGCCTCTCCAACTCTTTTTCCCGGGCTGAATCAGGGGCCCAGCACGTCCCTGGTGACACTTTTTTTTCACCAAGCCGGAGGGCCAAAAGCCATATGTTTTCATCCCTGTCCGTAGTGTGTCCGTCCGTGTGTCAGTTGTGAGCAGCTCTATTCATCGACCCTGTTGGGCCGATCCTTCTAAAATGTTACACGCACACTCCCAGTAGGCCAAGGAAGAACTTTTGCCACACATTTTTTAAATCATCCTCAAGGTTGAGGAACCGTTGATTTATTTTTTGACCCATAATTCTTGAACTGTAGGTCGTACAATCAATGCACCCCACAACCATTTACGCCTGACCAGATGTTCCGCCGTTTTCAGTTTTCTTCAAAACCCATTTCTTGCCACTATGCCTACAACGGTACACATGACACATGATGTGCTCACACGATTAAGACGCGATCTGTCCAATTTCTCAGATTCCATTTCGTTTGGCTATGATTGACTAGTTTACGGGAGGGGCCTGTTTTGCATAAAATGCCACAAAGCATGAACGCAGCGTCAGATTACTGTGAAACTTTGCACGCACACTCTCATTAAGCCAAGTGAAAAACGACCAACCCAAACATTTCAAAATGGCCTCATGGTGGCGCTATATTAGCTTGCTTCATGTTTTTGCCTAAAACTATCCCTTTTTTCCACTGGATTCCTTGGATCATGATGGCACTCCCTACTCTGGCCATTTGTGCTGGATTCCATTCCATTTGCCCTATAACTGTTTTATAACTTTCTAGTTTTGCATGTTTCATATCCGTCTCTTAGTGAGTAATCATTGTACCTTTGTTACAAAAATTAAACCTTGAATTCCTGGAGACTTCTTTGCTTTTGTCACATTCCTAAGCCGATAATAATCTCCAGTAGGAGACTCAAATACTGAGTCTCCTATTGAACCATCAAATTATTGTTCAAGAAAAACAATAATTTGTTAAAACTAAAACATCTCCATGACTTCAAGGCTTCATGGGGTTTGTAATTGATAGAAAATAAGTAATTTTTTGGGTGAACTATTCCTTTAACACTCTGTATTGTGCAAAGTGCTATGTAACTAAGTTAATTAAGAGTGTGCTAATTATATTCAAATGACAGCAACATGACAGCTCTGTTATCACCTTGCTTGACCTGTAGCCTACTCATAAATATAGGAATATATGCCTCTGCAAATAGTTCAATGTCATATAACAAGCAAGACTATGTTTCTACTCTCCACATAAAACTTTCGCCCTCTTGGTATTACTTTGAGTTGGGCTTGTTTAATATTCCTTTAATGAACACGCTTGTTGGGAGTCTTATCATTTATGCTCTGTTGAGATCAAAGATTTGCCAAAAGCCGAGTTGAAACTATGACCACTTGCAACACTTGCAACAAAATCCCAAACTGTGGTTTGCATCATTCATCATAGACACAGAGGCTGTTTACTGTTTAGTTTATAGCAGTCTTATCAAGTCAACCTACAGTACTTCTGTGCCATTGTCATTGGTTTATGTAATTATTATAATACAATATAATTACTTTTTATATATTATATTGTACATAGTACATACTCTGCTTTATTTACAATGTATTATATTGTATATATTCTGTGTGTTGTTGTGCCAAAAAATGCCTTAAAATCAAGGCACTTTGGAACTTTTAGCTACAGTATATCTGTTAGTTTGTCTAGTTATACCGTTTTGGCACTGGCACTAAGGTGTGGTTAAAAATGGAGACGAGGTGTGAAGTGCAGCAACAGTGGATTCGTGTAGCAGAGGCCAGAGGGTGAATCTGCAAAGGAAACAAACGCTTGCAAATTCTGCTGAAAGGGATAGCCATTTCTTCTTTGCAGTATTCAATTTGGGCCTGTCATCAAGGCGCTCACGGACCCTTTTGTCTCCCTGTCACTGAAGTTTCCTGGTTGCTGTTAGGAGCTGGAGGGATGAGACATCCACCATGTGTTGTCTGGAGATTCTATTCTATTCTATTAGAACTCACAGCAGGTTGGTTAAACCAACCTGCTGGGAGCTCTTGGACGACCATTCCCAGCCAGTAACAAATATTTTAAATATGGCTAATTATTCGGGTGGTACTCAATGAACTATATAAAAACCGGAGAGGGCAGAGAGAATCCATGCCCACTGCTTGTGCCGCTGCTTGTGCACAATCTGCCTTTACAGAGATCTTCCTTTACAGAGAGATCATTCTATTACAAAACCGTGAGTCAGAGCATATTCTATCTGTTGTGGTTCTTTTACGTCAATATTTTATACTCTGTATAAGTATAAGACTAAACCATCCGTTGTGATGCTTCACGTTAACTTGTGTCTGCAAGCTAACAATATGTAGCATAGCAACATGTGGTTATTTTTTGCTCGTATGCCTCCAAAAGTCCCTCCCTCTTTTTACAGCATGGCTCTGCAGGAATCTAGTGGCAACGTTGCCCAGTCTGACAATACAGTATATGTACAAGTTGGTTAAAAAGACTTCCATGTCTGTTATATGTAACAGGTTTAGATTGATCTGTTCCTTCTATCAACAGTTGGAAGAGGTTATGTTTTTATTGGCGAGATCATCATACCAGCCGGTGAACAAGTGTAACAGTATTAGTAGTCTTTTAACAAGGGCAGGGTACACAACATATCTGTGTGGAAAAAGTATCAATATATTTTGCAGTGTCACTCTGGGGACCAGACCACAACAAACCCTTGCCTACTAGGGTTAGCTGAGGGCTGGGGAGAGACTTCAGCACCACGGACAGCGCATAGCCCTAGATTGGTAGGAGTTACAGTATAGTTATAGTATAGGGCAGTGTTTCTCAAATGGGAGTATGTGTACCCCTAGGGGTACGTTGTGGTACTGCAGGGGGGGTACTAAAATGCCCCCAAAAAATTAAAATAGAAGTATAAATCATGTTAATATTGTTCATAGTTAAGGAATTAACTCAAATTGATTTAGGAGGGGAAAAACTGTACTGTTATGTTTAATGATGACACATGGAGAAACTTGAGTTGCCCAAATGACATGAAACTGGTATGTGTTTTAAAGTTGTTTGAATGTATTGAAGTTCTTGATATGAAGATTTGTGATTTTATATTCTTGAAATGGGGGGTTATCACAGCATCATATACCACCATTTATGTATATTTCAATTGCAGTTTCATAAGCAAAATGTTGTCGGGTAAAGGGGGTACTTGGATTCAGAAATCAGGGAAAGGGGGTACTCAAGCCAAAAAGGATTGAGAAACACAGGTATAGGGGTCTTCAACAGGGGGTCCGGGACCCCTAGGGGGTCCTCAGAGTTACCACATCGTTATAAGATATGTGATAAGAAACTTCTTTCTCCTTTATTATATTAACCACTTGAACCCTAGCTAGCATCCATATTGTGAGAACTTTAGCCAAAAATAGCAGATCTACAAGCTCACAACGCCTCGTGCTGCGAGGCGTTGTGAGCTTGTAGATCGTCTATTTGTAAAAGTGCCCTCTCCAGACCATGAATGTGGTTTTTACTATGGTGAAAGAAACACAAACGCCCCCTCTTTCCATGCCATATAACTGAAGGCAGCATTCAAGAGAATTGCCTTGTCCAAACTCTCCTGAACTTGAATGCAGCATCTTATGTTGAAAGAATTGCCCTCTGTGTAGAAATTTGATTATGCTTAGTTTAGCGCGGTATCAAGTACCGAAAATGCAGACCTCCAAGAAGACAAGGGACTCCACTCCACCACATGCTGATTTTCATTCATTTTGACTATACACTGGCATAAAGCTAAACATTCGACATATCTCTACAGTACATATCTTGGGTGAATTTGTGTACGAATGTAACGCACATTGTAAAGTGCTTTGGATGACGGCGGTTGCCAATATAAATGCACACTTTTTTTTTTTTAAATGCCACAGGGTCAGTAATCAGCAGTCCCAGTGGGGATTAATGAGAAGAGATAAATCAGCTGTTATGGCATGAGCTGATAATGTAAACAACAAGATATCGTTATCTGACAAAGGTTGCAGGACTGCAACTCATTAGTGGATGGATGGGAAATAATTAGTCACGGAGACGGCACTTAATCTTGAGCAAATGATGACTGTACTCTGAAGTGTCCGCACGTTATCATCACCCTTCTGTAAGGATTAAAGGAAGCTAATATATCGTCACTGTCCAGCAGAAGCCTTGTATCTCCAAGTTTCAAGTTTTCATGTTTCTTTCGTAAATTAAAGCCCTGCCTCCTCATATACTAGTGAAAATAGCCGATCTACAAGCACACAACGCCTTGTGGTGCGAGGCCTCGTGTGCTTGTAGATCGGCTATGTTCACCAGTCTAAATCATTTTCAAAATGATAAAATACAGAACGAACAGTTTGGACATACAAGGTTTCCACCCGGCAACGACGATATGTGTTTAGCCGGTGGAAGTGATGCTAAGCCAAGGCCTGGCTAAAAGCAGGGAATTATTAGAACAGGAAAAGGACCGGGGGCCCCTTTGATCGGATTACTGTATTTACCCAGCGAGGGGTTTGTAACCTATAGGTGCCTCGGCTGCTCACCAGCCTCTGAAGCCTGGGTCATTATTTCCTCTGATTAAACCATTGTTAGCGCACTTCTTTCCCTTCCAGCGCAGCCAATCAGGAAACACTTGGGTGACAAAGACAAGCAAAACTCCTCCCCCCCCACAATTCACTTCTCAACTTCACAATATGGTGAGATTAATGTTGCAAATCCTGTGGGTCTGCTGAAGACATGCACATTGTTCCAGGCAACACTCTGTACACCCCTCCCACCGCACGCGCACGCACGCACGCACGCATGCACGCACGCACGCACGCACGCACACACGCACGCACGCACGCACGCACACACACACACACACACACACACACACACACACACACACACACACACACACACACACACACACACACACACACACACACTTACACTTCAGAAATGTATTAGGGGATTTGTATTCCTAGTGACACCTGGCCCTTGCCACTAGAGCAATGTAAATAATCCCATCACAGAGCCCAGAATCATCAGCGACATTTCTAATCCCTTCTTTAAGGCAGTTATACACCGACCCCACCCATTAATATCCCCCCCCCCCTATCCCCACCACTCATAAGGACACAGCTTAGCATACATTACTGAGTTATAATGTGGCCGAGTGCTTACAGCCCGGAACGCGACGATCTCTGTTCCTGCTCGGAGAAGAACACGCCACCTCTGCTGGCTTCATAAAGGGAGCTGCCACAGCACATCACAGCCCCCCTATTTCTAATACAGGGGGAGTAAGAAAAAAAAAACACGTTTCCGCTCGGTGACACATTGGGACAAAGTTAGAGCAGTAATAAATCAGACGAAGGCAAGGGGATTTAGGCCCAGGAGAAAAATGGTAAAAGTTAGGCACAATTGAACTAGCATTCCGTGGAAACCCTTGAACCCCAAGTAGCCTAGTCACAGTCGTTTTTTGGACTTGTGACTTCAGAGTACATTAATCACTGAAGTATAGCTTACATTCACCTTTCTTTTCCATGTTTGCTTACTTTGAAGCGACATGCAAAAGTGACCTATACATAATATTTCTCCTCAACACTAAATCAAATTCTCAATATATATTTTGTTCCTTCCAGTGCTGTGACCCTGATATTCTTATGCTCATTGAAAAGTTTTAGAAAACTAAAATCTCTCTCTCTCTCGCTCTGTCTATCTGTATGTCTCTCTCTCACACACATACACAGGCACATGCGCGTGCACACGCACACACACACACACACACACACACACACACACACGCACACACACATACACGCACACACACACAATTTTGACGAGTCACCATGGATCACTTGCTGAGAGTTGGGTGGAGTTTCTTGCACCCATAATTCCAATGGGAACTGAATATTGTAGCTAAATGGCAAACGAGAGAGAGAGAGAGACTATTTTTCCATTTGCACAAATGCACAGGAACTCTTGGAGCGCAGCTCCCAGGGTCAGCATTTAAAAGAGTGAAATGAAATGAACAGAAATTTCTGGGGGGGAAAAAAAGGTTTTAAAATACAATACTGTAGAATAGATGGTAGCTGTTGCTATAGAATACTAAGCATCTGTGGACAAGAATACAGCATACATCTAAATAATACATACTGTATAGCACGCAGAGAATGTGCTCTTGAATAGCATCTGTCCAAAATGCACAGAGGTAAGGATGATAGATAGAGGATGAGGGTTCCTCATGCAGGAGGTGAGCTTTCAGACTATGAATCTCCAGTCCTGATTAACAAGGGGTGGGGGGCATATACTCTATGGTGGGGGGTCATTCCACAGCTCAGGAGACGGGAGGGAGAAAAGTCCAGGTTGCTTGGAGCGTCATATGAATGGGAGGGCAGGGGCGTCACAAGGGGGGGGGGACTGAGTTACTAGGGCACAAGGTGGAGGGGCCTGGAATTATTTGATACTTTAGCTATTGAAAAATAGCAGAAATACAAGCTCACAGTGCAGCACCGAGTGCCGCGCTGCGAGCTTGTAGATCTGCTATTTTTTTTTAAACGTGAAAATGTGTGCAAATCTTTGAATATATGTATTTTTTAGGTGAACATTTGTAACTAAAATTTTGCTTCTGGGGGGTCCCTGGAACTAAATATTTTGACATGGGTATCCATGGCCAAATACATATCATTTTTGGAGTCCTTCAGATGAAAAGGTTTGAGCACCACTGACATAGAAACATATATATATATTTTTTTAAACTAAGAAGGCTTTGAAATATTCAAAGACTTGTACACATTTTCAAGATTTTTCAAAAATAGCAGATCTAGCTTGTATATCTGCTATTTTTCAATAGTTAATGTACCCAGGGCCCAGAATTTCGTGCGACACCCTGGGGAGGGACATGTCCTGTGTTTGCTGATGAAAGGGCTGGATACATAATATTCTGTGTATCTACAGTATTGCTTTGATTGGCTCTGTGATCATTGCTGGTGATTTTGATGCACAAACCGATCAAGCTAAAAACATTTTGACATTGAAAATGTGTGTCTGTGACTGATTTAACTTGCGATTGTGTGCTTGGGAGACCAAGATGTCAACTCACCACTCCAGACTTGCACTTTGTAGCTCACTCCGGATGTGTATCATTAAAAGATGGTCAATTTTACATGTCAGATTAAAAAGAAATTCCACAATAGTTAAGAGCAACTTGACCGTCCGTGTCCGATGTGTCTGAGACAGCAGGGTAGAGTTTAATGATTTCTTTATATAACATCGCTGACGGGCAGAAACCCCTTATCTCCATATTCTAACTTTTTGTGTTTTTCTTTTCTTAAATGAATACCCTACTTGATCATGCTGCAGCTTCACACAAAAGCATCAAAAGTAGCAGGTATGGCACAGAACGCTACTTAGGCTCAATGTAGCCTGCCAGCGGGTCGCGGGTTCGAGTCCCGATCCTGGCAGCCATTGCTGCTACCTAGGGAGTCAATTGTTTGACACCAATGTTTTGGGGTGGCCGAGTTACTAGGTCAAAGTTCATGATGCACATGGTGCCAGTTGCTAGTACCAAGTTGTAATGGTTGCATTATGACACAGAGATGCAGTTTTTTGCTTCTCCTGGTGCAAACCATAGAGAAGGGATTTATTAAGTCACCAAGTCATGGTAGTAAGACAAGTTAATTCATAACAGAATGCTTTTGTAACTCAAAATCAATTGAAGATTTTTGCCAACAAGAGTTGTACTGACGTACAGTACTGTACATTCAGAATCGCTGAGAATGTTTGCTTCACTCAACACAAGAATCACATTAGTGCTTTACGGTGAGACAAACAACTGCCAATCTTAGAAACTATATTCATATCAATAAAGATTCCTTGGTAGTTAAAGGACCATTCCACCTCTGGGACAACCATATCTTATTTTATTGTTGTTTGGGACAACACAATTCTGAGTTATTTTTTATGTTCAATCTGTGTTTTTAGATATTCTAGTATTTCAGCATGCTACAAAGCATCATATGATGCATCATATGATGCTTTGTAGCATGCTGACATACTAGCATGCTACAAAGCATGCTACAAAGCAGCATGTTGAAATACTATATCTAAAAACACAGATTGTTTGTGTCCCAAACAACAATAAATAAGATCTGGTTGCCCCAGAGATGAAATGGTCATTTAAATACCTACATTAATAGGACAATCAATTTGGGATGCTACAGTATGGAACCTTATGTGGATATATTGATGGCCATGTACAGAGTCTTTAAATACAGTAGGTAAGACATGATTATGCATTATTGTTTATGCCACCGTGCAGAACCTATAGTACTGTATATAATGGTCAAGATCATATTCATGGTGGCACAGTCAGTAGTGCTGGTACCTCACAGCTAGAAGGTCCTGGGTTTGATTCCCGCTGGGGACGTGTTCTCTCCTCTGCGTCATCAGTGCCCATACCCTAGTTGGGGTTGGCAAAAAAGCCTTTCTGTGTGGGGTTTGCATTTTCTTCCCGTGTCTCCTAACACTGCCTTCCCCTGGCCAGCCTGGGCGCCTGATGGAGGGGAAAGGAACTGCATGGTTGGACTAACGTGTTCCTTCCACACGCTACGTCCAACCGGGGAAACTCCCCCCTGTCAGTTGAAAAGAAGCAACTTTTGTTTGTAAAATGTCATTCTAACAGGAAGGACAATTTCATATTATTGATATTGCACCAGTTGGAGTTAAGCAGCTCAGACTGTGGCCTAGAATATATTGTTTTTTTTTATTTTTTTGTTTTTTTTATTGTTTTAATTAAACCCAGTCAATTGTGTCAAGTGATCTAGGGGCCTGCGTGTCATTGACTGTCAAAACTTTAAATAATGGCAAAAAAGTTAAGGGATGCAGATATCTTTATATGACACTGCTACACTGACACTGCATCACCACTCCAGTTTACCTCCCAGTAACAGGGGCCAGTCGGGCACATTCTACTCAGAACCTGACACCATTGCATCTTTCCGGGTGATGAGGACATGATTGATGCTTTTTCCACCTTTGTTACTTTTCTGTTTCCTTTAATAGACAGGAGTTGGTGTGCTGTGTTACTTTGGATCCATTGTGATTGGACAACTCAACGCTGGTCTTGGCTACTGGCGGGGTTGACGGTAAAACATCCACTCTATTCAGTGTCATTGAGACGTTTTTCCCCTTCCTCTGGAAGAACGTCCTCTAGTTCGTCCCTCATCTTTGACACAGTCACAGTCACATCTTCAAAGTAGCTCGGAGGACGGTCATTGCTGCTGACTGGGTGTGTAGAGTCAGTGATAGTTGACAGGGAGGTGTAACTAGGTAGAAAATAGACGTGGTCCTCTGTGTGTGTGAGGGCCGCTCCAGCTTGGTATGTCTCCTCCTCAGATCAGTAATCAGGGGTGTCGCACCAAATTCTGGGCCCTGGGTACAAGGATTCACTGCGGGCCCCCCTATGAATGTTCTTCATAGGCGGAGGGGGTTTAACCCATTTAGACTGGGAACGCATTATTACGCGTTATTCTGTGCTTTAACTGTTGAAAAATAGCAGATATACAAGCTCACAGCGCGGCACTGCGAGCTTGTAGATCTGCTATTTTTGAAAAATCGAGAAAATGTGTGCAATTCTTTGAATATTTCAAATCCTTCTTTCTATGTCAGTGGTGCTCAAACTTTTTCATGTCAAGGACCCCCAAAATTAAATGTATTTGGCCACGGACCCCATCTCAAAATATTTAGTTCCAGGGACCCCCCCAGAAGCAAACTTTGAGTTACAAATGTTTGCTTGAAAAATACATTTATTCAAAGATTTGCACACACTTTTCAAAAATAGCAGATCTACAAGCTCAAGTGCCGCGCTGTGAGCTTGTAGTATATCTGCTATTTTTCAATAGCTAAATTAATGAAGGTCCCTCCTCCACCTTGGGCCCTAGTAACTCAGTCCCACTTCCCCCCCCCCCCCTTGTGACGCCCCAGTCAGTAATCTCCTGCTCCACACGCCTCCTCAGTTCTTCTGCTAGCCTCTCATCAGCTCCCTCACCTCAGACCGTCTTTTCTCAATGGAAGAGTAACGATTGTGTCAATGTCCTCAGCACAGTGATTGATGGACTTCACCTCCTGGTGAAACACCTTCACGTCTTTCTCTTTCTCTTGCTTTCTCCGCTTGATGTTCCGCTGACCCGTACCCAAGCTCCATCTGTATCTCGTTACCTTTCTGCTGCAACTGAGATCATAATCATGATCCTTGTGCTCTTCTATGGAGCACAGGTAACAAATACACTGCTGATCAGGACGGCGGAAAACCTTCCCTGTCTAGTCGTGACAAGAGCAGATGTTCACCTGAAGCTTTAGTGGAGGCTTTTACCAACTTGTGTTTCTTAGACAGGAGACTGATAGTGAGACTGAAGGTGAGAGTCACTGTAAGAGTTTTCACAGCTTTCACAGTTTTGTCCCAGTATAGCAATCAGAGGCCCCGTCTCCAGGTCCAGCATGCCAGTGATCAGTCTTCATCAGGCCTTCTCCACCACCTCTGCCTACATGTTTGTTTCTCTTCAGTACGAGTCTTTGGATGAATGTCTGTCTGCACTGTGGACATGGCTGAATCTCCATCCTTTATTATCATTCTGATTCCAGTATCCCTCAATGCACCTACTGCCAGGGACGTGCTGGGCCCCTGATTCAGCCCGGGAAAAAGGGTTGGAGAGGCCCTCATTGTGTGCTATAGAGAGAGATCTCTCTCTATAGCGCTGCTGCTACTCAAAGATCATGACAAGTGACAAGCCAGTGGGCCAATTTGAGTTATATTTCGTTGTTGTCGGGTGGAAACCTTGTATGTCCAAAACCGTTTGTTTTGTATTTATCATTTTAAAAATGATTTAAACTAGTGAAAACAGCCGATCTACAAGCACACAACGCCTCGCGGTGCGAGGCGTTGTGTGCTTGTAGATCTGCTGTTTTCACTACTTTTGTTCAACGGCATTTTATGATGAAGCAGGGCTTTGCTTTGCGAAAAAATTTGAAACTTGGAGATACAAGGTTTCTGCCTGACAGTGACGATTTACTTTGTTGGCCGCCCAGCCCCCAAAATGGAACGAAGGCCGACATTATTATTATTTTTTTTCCTAATTGTCCAGGCCGGGAATGAACCGGCCGTTCTGGAATTGTCCCGCTTTTCCCAATGGCCAGCACGTCCCTGCCTACTGCAGCAGTTGCGTCCACAAGGAACAGCTAGATAATTTCCCTGGTCCAGTTGAACTCCTTGCTGTGCCATTTCATGATGACATAATTACAGGGAATGTTTATACTTTTCTCTTTCAAAGGATAAGAGTCTGTACAATAAATCAGTGATTCGTCTTCCTGTTAAAAGTGATATATTTTGGTTAAAACAAAAAGGGCTTTGTTAAAAAGGTTGAAGCACTATATTCTGATAGTAATCCAGAGCGTTTGTTCTGCAACAGGGGTATGTCTCCCTGTCCCTCCAGCTCTTTGATAAACTGGAAAAAAATGGCATGTTCAGAGCTGTGAAACAAAGTCCAGGTCAGTGCTGACTGAGGCAGTGAAAGAAGTGAATGAAAGTCTTGTAGGGGTTGGAGTTTGTATGGTTTAGAGGTACTGTAATGATTTTTATTTCACCCCTGACATCTGTGTGTGTGTGTGTGTGTGTGTGTGTGTGTGTGTGTGTGTGTGTGTGTGTGTGTGTGTGTGTGTGTGTGTGTGTGTGTGTGTGTGTGTGTGTGTGTGTGTGTGTGTGTGTGTGTGTGTGTGTGTGTGTGTGTCATGCACGCTTGCGCTTCTGAGTCTGTCTGCAGCTAATCTCACCAAATTTGCAGACAGTGTCAAATATCTTGTGCACACAGCTAGCAGGCCAAGACACTCAATCCCTCAATATTTCTTCTCTACTGTATATTAGTTCATAATCTCAGTTCCACGTCACTCTTTATTCTTTCTTTATTCTTTATTCGGATCCCCATTAGCTTCCGCTGACGCGGTCGCTAATCTTCCTGGGGTCCACAAACAGCACAAACATACAATATTCAAACAAACAACAACTGACACTTGTCAGTCAAAACCTAAATTACATTAAAATACCAACAATAAAATACAGAAACATAGTTTAAACATTTACAGATTATTCAAATCGTGTGGTTATTTCTAGGTAATGAGTTCCATTGTTGCGTGGCTCTATAAATAACAGTTCTTTTAAGTATTTCTGAATTTCGTTTAGGAGGTGAGCTGAGCTTACCTGTCTAGTTTGATAACCATGTTTTAGACCCCCAATCACGGAGGCAATTGTAACATTGCATTAAAAAAAAACGTTTTAGTCTTGTCTTTACTATTGAAAGTTTATAAATGGTATTATAAATTAGGGCACATATATATGTTTCTTATACAAAAGACTAGTATATTTCAAGTAGTCTGTGAATTATGAAGGAAAATGTAAATATTGTTACTAATGTCCCCAGTCTCCCCTACTCCACTGAGATTTAAACAACATTTTTGGTTTTGCATGGCCAGTGATGTATGTGTTTGGCGTATGTTGATTTATTGCGTGATTATTTATTGTGTTGCAGTTAAAGGGTAATTGCCCTGGTGCATTAACCCTGAACTTCAATGCTCATTATTACAAACCTACTGGCCAATTGATTTTATTGTATCTTTTGATTTATTAGTATCTGTTGAAAGGCGTGTTGTTTTGTCTGCACACTAAAAACATGTATACACATATTACGGCTTCTTAGTAGTCATTAATATAACTATTTAGATATCCAATTGATTTTAAGCCAATTGTATGGTGCTTTTGATGACATTGACTTTTCAAAACAAAATGTACAACAAACGGCATAGTGATATAGCAGGACCGTTTATGTTGACATTTGGTGTCATTTAATTATAACACTTTCAATGCAAATGTTACATTGCTTTGGAAGTCTTTATTACAGTATGTCAATCTGTACACAATCTGTCACAAACCTAACATAGCAGGCCTATACTTCGCAAACAGTATTTGGCTGTGTTGTTTCTTGTTTTACTCAAGTCGAGCTAGGACTATGGAGCACTGGAGTAGAGGCTGGTAATTAAGTCAGATTCTGGACACTGGAGAACTGATCCAGACTTGAGTCAGACTTGACAACTAGTTTCTGGCCACAACATTGGCCAACAACAACCGATGTAACAGTAACGGTTATGACAGTGTAATATCAGTCTTACTCTATGCACACACCTTCAAATAAAATGTTAACATTATGGTAAGACCACTTTTTTTTTTAGATGAGATAGTATGCCCTTTTTAATGACATAGTCTATTCTTTTAACTATGTATCCTCTAGTGAACTTACAACCTAAATTGTTAAAGATTTCAGCACTTTGATAAGTCAGCCATGCTTAACTGTTTTAATGAGCATTTTATTTCTGAATTGTTTTACTTAAATCCTTGTGTCCTGAAATGGCTCATTCTGATGCAATTATACCATGCTTTCCCTATATAACATGGACCTACTGATTGCCCTTTTCAGTTTATGCCTATATCTGTCTGAGGTCCACAGAGATATAAAGCAATTGGAATCAGTTGCACTTGATAAGTGCAATCCTTACTTTCTTAATACTGTCGCTGCTGATTTCATTGCTGAGCCTTTGTCATTGATTTTTAATCTACATTTGTTGTTCTCCTGCTGGACGAGGCTGGCCTTATAATGTAAATAACTACAGGCTAATCTCCAGACTGTGCATTTCAGCACAATTATTTAAAAGTAGTGCCATGGTCACTATCATTATCCATAGTCAGCACCATAGTCAGTACCATAGTCAGCACCAGAGTCAGCTCTATAGTCACTATCTTGTATGTGTGTGGTTCAATGATAGTCTTAACCCTCAAATATGTGTATGAAGGGCCTACATGTACAGTACATGCTGAAATAGACATTCATTTCATATATTTTCATATTTAAACATGTTAAAGGTAAAGGAATATCCCACAATCATATAGTCAAACACACCAATATCATGAGATTCTAACAGAGGGTATCCGAGTTACACCACTCAGTGTTGTATTGGTGATTTTATGTTTGGTGGTACACAATTTTGATGACATCACGCACACATGCTTAACACCTCTACAGGAGTTAACAGGTCAGACAATGGTCTATTGATATGCATACAGGCTCGTTCCTTTGTTAAATCACGCTGGTGTGACACTACATCGTTTTTAAACTTGTCAAGGTGTGAACTTAAGGGTTGTTTTACATCAATGCATGTCCGTGCGCATGAGAGGTGTGACACTGCTCAAAAAAAGATACGGACGGTGTCTACACGGATGACCGGACCAATACAATACTGACGGTTGCACGGAAATTGGGTTGTGCATTCATGTTTGGGTCCATATCGCGTTGGAAGGAGTTCTCCTTAACACTATGTGACTTTTCGGCCATATACCCGGTAGCGCAGCCTCTCAGCTTTTGTAAAAATAAAGAATAGCCTACACTTTCGGTACTCATAAAAACTGTGTTGAAAGTCTACTCTCCTTGATGGACAGAATGTCAGCCCCCACCCTCTATGTAATATACATTTTTTTGTCCAGAAAAGAAAATATTCCACCGAACTGATTTTTATTTATTTTTTATTTTTTTACTCCACCGCCCCTGCAGATCTTCTCAAGAGAACAATTCCATGGTTCGACGGTAGGGAATGATCCGTGATCCATCTCATCCAAATGAGCTCTTGTGAAAGAATACTGTACCATTATAGGTAAATATACTCACATCATGTGGCTCAGCTGAAGCACTTTGGAGTAACACTGGTTTTAATAAAGATGAACCACCAAACCGGCTTTAATCTGCCAGATGCAAATCTATCATCAAAATATTGCTGCATTGCAATTTGTATTTCATCAAAACAAACGGATTAAAACTTGTCTCACATTCCAAAGTGATGAGGTGTCAAAGATTGGAATACGAAACCTAATTAATAACGTTGGCGGCCATCTTTAATTCTCATTTTACGTTGATCCAGCAACATTTGAAATCAGCATACTTCAAAGATTACATAAGTACATTTTCACACCTTTCTGCCGGAAGTGAACAACAGAGATTTTTGTTACATTCTCCCCCACTATTAACTGCTGCCCTTAAAGGAACAATGATATATTATTGTTTACATAATCACCTCGGAAGCCAAGGCCAACACAGCCTGTGCTCACAAGATGTTCTGCATGTGCTCACAATGAGCTTTGTAAAATAAAAAAACAACTTTGAAACACACCACCCCCTTTGCCTGGAACACCCTCCAGAAAGACTTGAGATTGCTAGAAATTATTATTATACCAGGGGTCTTCAACGTTTTCAGGCCAAGGACCCCTTAGCTGAGAGAGAGATGAAGCAGGGACCCTCACTACATATTGTATAAATGTGTGATGGAGATTTTCATCGATTTCATAGATAGATTCATAGACTTGTTTGACAGCACTGTCATCAGTCTATGTTGGATTCATGTTAATGTGTATTTTCAGACATTTAACCACTTAAATCGTTGATATTTTGTAAACTTGACCTGTACTTGGTCTACCTTTACACCTAACCTGTTTGCCGAAAATAGCCGATCTACAAGCTCTCAACGCCTCGCAGCGCTAGGCTTTTAGAGCTTGTAGATCTTCTATTTTTAAAGTTCTCCTTGGAATAGGGAGAGATAGGGAATTCAAGTTGTTAATTTAAAATAATTATCTTATCACACAAGGATTTGTTGGCCACCCTGTAGTAACTCTGAGGACCCCCTAGGCGTCCCAGACACCCTGTTGAAGACCCCTTTATTAAACCAAAGGCTTCATATGAAAGCCTTTGGTTAACTGAAACACTGTAAATCTTCTATGCAATCCCAAAACTTAGTATCCTGGTCAGTATTAGACCATACTTTTTTGTATTTTGTGCCCATCTCTGGAAGTAGGCAGTAGGGCATTAATTTACGATGAAAAACCCTAAAGACAAGAAGTTGAAATATAGAGATATTGCTAAACATAGTTAAAAAACAAGGATAAAAAAAACACCTGTCTATTCTGTTTCACTTACAGTGTGAAACAGGCAGCGTAAGATTATATGTTTAAAGAAATATGTTTAAATGTGAACTATTGAAATTGGCGTATTACATACACCGAAGGAAGCATTTGCTTTCCGTCCCTAGGGCTCCCTGATTAAACAATATGAGAGTCCAAATCACGTGGCAGGGTGAAGAATTCAACAGGAATTGTGAAGAACGACCATAATATGAAATGCTTAGCTTCCAAACACATTTACCCAGACTTCAAGCATTAGCAACAGTTTCTAGTTCTTGGGCTGGCGCTTTTAGTCCTGTGGACAGGCCACTTGTCAGCGCTGGAGGAGAGGGTAGGAAATTCACAGGCGGTGACAAAGTCTGAGCAGGGGAACAGCCTGTATCGGATTAGAATGTCAGATATGCTGATCCAGTGTCCTTGGCCCAGACCGGGCAGGGGCCGTCTAACTTTATTCCCTCACCTCCCCGTCGCCATTACTGTAGATTCAACAAGACATGAACGGAAGGAAACAAATTCAGCTGCCTCCTATCCCCTCCTCTTATGACTCCAGTCATTCTCATTAAAGTCAGGGAAGTCGGAGTTTGTGCTTCGACTGTTTGTTGGAGTTCTCTATTGATGACTTGTGGCCCTCGCTTAAAGAAACGAAACATTTAATTTGATTTCTGTTGCATGATGTATTTAGATTAAATTTCTCATTAAGGCTACTCATAACACCTCAATCACAGTATCACCTATTACTTCTCTCCCAATATGGGGTTTTTATATTAAGGATTATATTAAGGATCCGTCTGTCCGTACTTTTATCTTGGCTGACTAATTTAATTATGACCTCATTACCTTAGTTGGATCAAAATAAAGAGTATCCTCTTGTGTATTAGACGTTGGTACAGAACTGTCCACATCAAAATAATCAATTTTCTCTCTGTCAACTACCACTACAAAACCAAAGGCTACAGCAACGGGATCACTTCATATACAGTATCCTTCTTTTCCATACTATATAAGATATGTTGTGCATGTGTTGTAGTCATATACAGGCTATTTTATGATAAGTTTGACTGTGAAAGAGTTCTCCACGGCTGCACCCATTTGTGCATTTTGTGCAAAGTGGGCCGCTCTGCAAAACTTCAGAGGCAAATCAGAGGCAATTGGAATCTAATCTGAAATATATGACACGTACAGTACTGTACATCTTGATCATGTGACCACAGAGATAATGTGTATACCGATTTAGTTCTGGACAACATTTGTGGGAGTAATAGCATAATGTGTTTTGAAGAAAATGAGAAATGGAGGAAAATCTTATCAGGCGGATATCCATTTTAAATCGAGTAATACAGTAGGCCAAAACAAGCAGTCTGTTAAAGCAGCACCATGAAGCTGATAAAAAAAGAACTGTGGAAGAGGTTCTTCTTTGGCCTCAAGGGAGTGTGCATGCAAAGTTTATACTAATCGTCTCGCTGTTCACAGACAGACGGACGCACAGGAGCAAAAACATCTCCATCTCTGGCTCTCCGTCCTAGTGAAGACAAGATCACTTATATGTGTATCTAATATATGGTATAAATGGTGCTATTCACTCTATGACAACACTGATGTTTTTTGTTTTTGATTTTCCAATCAATGTTTTGGTGATCATTTTATCAGGAGCAGTAATAGGCAAACAGTTCTTGAGTCAATTGATATGCATGATTAATGTTCTCGGGTAGTACGAGGTCCAGCAAATGAACTATTCCCAGGCTGATGCAGTCATACAGTGGAGCTATGCATCACATCTGAAGACGTTAACAGCCATTGATTTGGTTTTGGGTGAAGGGTGGCTGAGCATTAAGAACTCCATTTAGAAAAAAATCAAGTAAATAGACAGATAAAGACTGGCTTGATTGTGTGGGTTCAGAATGATTGTTGCATGCATAATGAAATCAGGGGCGACTGGGGACCTCTCCTAATGCTCTTCCTCTGCACAATATCTCTTAGAGAAGTACTTTGTGTGAATTGTAGATTTTGTTTTTAAAGCTCCAGAAACCTTTTTTTTTTTTTTATTCTTGTCATTTTGAGGCGTGGAGTGCACCAGAGCAGAACAGAATGTTGTGAAATTAATAATAATAATGGTTCTTTTCCACCACATGGTACCGACTTGACTCCACTCTACTTTCGTCTTTTGGTTTTCCACTGGAAAAAGGTTGTGGTTAGTACTACCTGGCATCAGGTACTAATTGGTATTGTATCACCTACGTCAAGTAGTTTCCAGCCTCAGCTTCCAAGCAAGCCGAGGCAAATACCAAAAGGTGGCATGAAGACAATGCACAAGATCAGAATTTGTAAAGAAAATGTGTAGAGCGGTAGATACGTGGCATGACGCACGGACATACTAAATGCTACTGTATGTCTGTTTTGTCTACTGTAGATATATATTTAGAATTAAATTATAATAATAACAGTTCTCTATGACATAACTATGATGTCATTGCTGTCGGGCAGAACTCTGCATCTCCAGCGTCACACTCAAGTGTCAAAAGTAGCAGATCTGCAAGCTCCAAACGACACATTGTATGTAAATCTGCTACTTTACTAAAATGTATTTATTTGAGTTACAACATTTGGGCAATGTTTCAGCCCTATCTGTGCCCCATTGCGACCATTTAAGTTAATTATATGGGTATAAAATATAGTATGTGGAAGTGTGTGCTTGGCACTGATTGGTCCATATACTGTAGTTTGCGAGATTAGCTCCAGAAACACAGCCAAATGGATACAGACTCACAGACCAACCCCTTAAAAACACCCCTTATTATGTTCTCCATTTGTTCCAGTGTGTGTCGGGAAGACGTCAGAGCAGTTTTGTGTGGCGTTTCCAGGACAACCACATTGAGGCGCGTTCTACCTGGTACCAAAATCGAGTAGAGTCTAACAGAGTCAAGCCGACTTGAGCGTCAACAATACCTTGTGGGATCCGCTCGTTGCTCCTTCTGGAAATATTTGCATAATTCTTTTCTCTACTTATTGATAGCCATGGCCAGCGTGTGCTTATTTAGTAGGCAATATGTTGCACAGAATATTTACAGTACGTCAGAACTCATCTAAAATTGAGTTGCTGCTTTGAATTATGAATCAGAAGAATGTGGATGTTTGGAGTGAGATAGATGAAGCAGTTTGTAATCAATATGCACATCTCCCTGGCACCTAAAGCTAATAAAACTCTGTCAGGAGGAGCCAGACAGTTTGGCGCAGAGCGTACAAGGGAGATTCTTCACTAATTGCTAGAGTGCGGTATCGCCATTAGCTGTACTGTTTGTGGATAGTCTGAAAGGCTTGCCAATACAATTCACTGGTCCTTTTACCATAATGGTGGCGCTTTTGGAACAAAACCAAAAATGGTCCGTGCCATGGACATTCACTACAACAAATGTTGAAATCAATGACCACATATTTCTTATTATAGTGACATACAGTATGCTATCTATATTGTATTCAGTATACTGTATTCAATAATACTATTGGCTCTTGGTTGCTTTACAAGTACAGAATCTGTCCCCAGATGTCCTAAAAGCAAATAAATATATAAATAACAAATGGGAGTTAGTGATCAGAAAACCATTTGATTACAAAATGTCCTGCTGGAATGCTTACCTCACTCCATTTAAACATCTTGAACCGTTTACTGCCGCATTACATGCTGGCTCAAGCACCTCAATTACAACTTGGCCACACAGCCTGCCTAGACCGTCAGTAGGATCCCACTAAAACTGCAAAGCCAGACATTTCACTTTGAACGAATTATTAATGAAATCTTGCCCTTAACAAAGTGTTTTCCCCGTGACATTGGAGAAAGTTCTTTCCAATTTGAGAGAGTGTGAAAGTGTCTGAGAGAGCATGGGGACGGAGTTGGCTGCAATTTTCAGCAGGACCTGTGAATTCAATAGACCTCTTAATCCCTATGATCAAGATACTGTGTGCAGTGTATTTTGAAGTAACATGATATGGCACTTTCTGTTTCAGTGCTTGTCATCATGTCGTACAGGTGACAGATATGTTTGTTAATGTGATGCGGACCATAGGGCTGTCACGATTATGACATTTTACATGACGATTAATTGTCACTTAAATAATTGCGATTAACGATTTAATTGTGTATTTGTCGTTGACAATTACATTTTTGTTTGGATTTTAGGCTTTGAAGTTGCACATGGCAATTATGATACATAACTTAAATATACAAAGAATTACTGACATTTTTGACAACTTTATACTTGAACATTGTTATTGGAAATAGCCGATCTATATGGCTTGTAGATCTGCTATTTCCTCTACTTTTTGAAAGTGTTTGAAACTATATTAACATTTCTCAACATGGAAACGATTATGACGATTATGCAAAAAAAAAAAAAAAAAAATTGCGATTACCTCAAATAATTGCGATTAGACGATTATGTAATAATTGTGACAGCTCTAGCGGAGCAGCAAGTAGCTCAAATCGGTTACAGTTGAAAAACACATTTTAACTAGAAAAGTGTGCTTCTCGGAGCACAGGTCTTCACCTGGCTGGGTTACCTGGCCAGGGCCCCACAAACTTTGGTCATAGTCATTTTTAGATCTGAGGGTAGTGATTTGTGTGAGTTTTGGACAAGATCTGTAGGAGTAGTAGCGGTGTTTTGAAAGAAAAGAAAAAAGAATCATGGCAGAAAATGGAACACATGGCACACATGGAGAAAGGGATCCAGCAATGCCTGTGATGTCAGATGTTAGTCATCTCCATATTTGGGACAATTGTGGCCACATTTTGTCCAACTTAAACAACAAACCAGGTCTGTGCATTTTTTTGTTGGTCAAGTTGATCCGAATCCATGCCAAAGCGCCAGTGCTCGCCCAGCAGTCTGCTGTCCCCCAGGCGGATGTGTGCTCACGCCCATGTGCACGTGCCCTTGTGCTCGCGCCAATGTGCGCGACCTCGCCCTTAGGGCGTCTTACTGGTTTATATAAATATGGATGCAATCTCCACTTTTATCTATTATAAAACCTGTCTGTGTGTCCCTGGCATCAGTGAGATACAAATAGAACCATTTCAAACATAAGTACCGGTATGCATTATGAAAGATGTGACTGTTGAAATAACTGCTTATACTATATTAACTAACTCAAATAGCATTAGGAAATGGCAGCATGTAATTGATATATGCTGCAAATACAAACCAGAAACATCAGGGCCAAAGCACGACAGTAAGCTACTTATGATTAGCGGTACATATTCACAGCCCAGCATTGAGCTACAACATGCACACACTGATCAATCATTGGAATCTGCTTTCATAAGCATGTTTCGCACATGTTCCCTCTCTCATGCACATACTGTAGCCACACTGTATTGACCACAAATAGCCCTCTGCCCATTATCTCGGCTGTAACAATGTTTTTCCCCGCTAAAGCCACTACTGTGAAAATGCCTTCAGAACATAATAAGCACTAGTGGAAGAGCGAAATCTCCCAGGAATTCAGCTGAGAGGAAGGGAAGACGTTAGTGTTAAACGAACCCAACTGTCCCACAGCATGGGTGTATAAATGGTTCCTCATCCATGAGACTCACACGTGCGCATACATACACACACACACACACGCGCGCGCACGCACGCACACACGCACACATCCACACCTACAAACACTCATTCATGGGGCACACGTGCGTGTAGTCACCCAACCCACACACACAGGGGCGAGAGAGACGACCCATAATTCATCACAGTGAACCCTGGACATCTGGTGCCGAGTACAACCTGAGTGAAGAGGACGACTTGGTATCACCGTCACAGGGCACCGGGCGTCTGTCTCACTCTAGGTTCTCTGAGCAATCGACTCATTAGCTCGTTGCCGGCAGTCTGCCAATCCATTATTCATGAGCTGGGGAGGAGGTGGGGAGGAGGAGGAGGGGGGGTCACAGGTGGCCCGGGCCTTCTGAGAGGCAGTGGTGCGGGGTGGGGGGGTCACAGGCAACCCAGGCCTCCTGAGAGGCAGAGGCAGGATGGACAGGAGACAGGGTAGTCTGTTCACCAAGACATCAGGCAGATGTTGGGTGAGTTTTGGGGCACCCACAGCAGGATTAATGCTGCAGCATACTCCTGGCGGGGGAAACAAAGTTTGGCAGGTCAATAAGAACAGACGCGTCGCCTCGCCGAAGTTCGTTTCCGCGGCAATTGCACCTTCAAGATTTTCAAACTCGCCGGAACACCAGAGACATCGTGCGTGATTGGTCAGAAACTCAAGGTGCTCGTGATTTACGTTGTTTTATTTCTGCAATCTTGCCTGCAACGAGTACCATTGGCAGTTTTGAACAAACGTCTGAGGATGTTAGGATGTACAAAACTCTATACTGTAATCCCTATCTGAGGGGCTACAAACACAACCACATAGTCATTGATTCATGGAGGGTGATGGCACACCAAGCCCCCAGAACCACGGTAGAAAGTTGAAGCAGCCGGCACCCACTGGCCAAAGCTGGTACACAGGCGGGGTGCATTACACGCACAAGCAAAAGAGCGAGCCGCTGGGGTCTACAATAGGGTTCAATGTACGTTGAGTGACGTTCGTGATGTAATTGCGTCTCGACGTAAGTAAAAAACCTTTGTTTGCCAATTTCCCCCACAATGCACCTGGATTTGCTTCTTCCGGGTGCTTCAAACACCACTGAGCACTTTCATTGAAATGAATAGCTGGGGGCGGGGCTGTCCACTCTCTATATTATCTACAGTATAACTCTATGTGGCACACGTTGTCAACTGTGTCTGTTGCCAGAAATGGCAAAATCTATGGCCACCCATATTTATAGTGTTGTAAGCCCTATTATATCTGTACAATGAATACAAAAATATTTGAACTGGCCTGGGGCTGAGTAGCTCAGCTCAGCCCCAGTTCAAATATGATTATTTTGGAGGGGTCGTTGCCTGAAAAGATTGAGAACCTTTGGTCTTCAAGGGTAAAGGGAAGTAACAGTACAAGTTAATTATAAAGATGGAGGACAACAACTGGATTTAAAACTGTAATGTTTTATTCTTTCAGCGGCAGCAGTTTTAACATGACACTCCTGGATGAAGGTTCATAACAGTCCAAACATCCTACGCTAAAAACTTCAAAACCAAAAAGAAATAACCTAAAGACAATAGCTAAACCTACTTGCCTAAAATATACACAGGAGAAAACAGGAGAGAAAAGCATAAAGTGAATTAATTAACCAAACAAAATAACCATTCAGCTCTGTAACGAGATTTACAAAATGAGTGAATTAAACAAAGTACAAACTATAAGGGAACAAATTAACTGAGGCTCAAAAGAAATGAAGTTAACTGAGGATCAACTTAACCAAACACAAGGAATGAAATAAACGAAATGCAAATGGACTCAAAAGCAAACAAAACTTTTAACACGGTGCTACATGGTTTGGTTGGGGTTAAAGAGTGCTTGATCCTCTGCTGATGTTCAGCTGCCGTTACCCCAGAGCTGTCAGGGCAGACTGAAGATGTTCTAGAGAAGGGCTAGTGGCCGCAGTCAGGCTAGTGGCCACAGTCAATCAGCAGCCAGGCCATTAGCAGAGCCAAAGGTGTCAGTCCATTTGACAATCTGCACAGGCACCACCACACAAACTCTCCACCTAGCAGAATAACAGAAAACAAATGATACAAAATACAAGCAAAAATACATCTGGCCGTAACGATGATCTCCTATTACCCCATCTTAATAATAACCAGTATCCTCCTCAACCCTCAATTGCGCTTTTTGTGCAGATCCAAATAAAATAATTTGTGTGTGTGTGTGTGTGTGTGTGTGTGTGTGTGTGTGTGTGTGTGTGTGTGTGTGTGTGTGTGTGTGTGTGTGTGTGTGTGTGTGTGTGTGTGTGTGTGTGTGTGTGTGTGTGTGTGTGTGTGTGTGTGTGTGTGTGTGTGTGTGCGCGCGTGCATGTGCGTGCTGTATTTGTGTGACATTGTACAGTACGTAAAACATTCATCAACTGAAAATATTTGACCTGTAGTGAAATGATGACAGATAAATGGCGACAGTCATGGGGTGAGAGCACAGCATTTACAGACCGGGCATTTTTGCAGGTGAATTGGAAATGATAATGCTTCGGGCGTTGAACCTGCTCCAAAAGATAATTCACTTAAACACTTTTAACGTTTTATGCTCAGCTCTGGCACCAGTTTGGAATTGCTAATCAATGTATTGATTAATTAAATATATACCACGACAGTCTTGAGCCTACTTAAATGTTATTTGCTTTGGGACAGGCCGTGTATTTTGGCCAATCTGATTTAATGACAGCACTAAAATGTGTCATGATATAGCAAAAGAAAAAAAGAAATAGGTGACAATAGTGCTGGCTTGGGAATTTCGTTTTGGTCTTTCAACACAATGATGCATTTAAAAGAATACACTTCTATCATCAGTGCGAAGAAGCCTATTAAAGATTGTGTGTGTGTGTGTGTGTGTGTGTGTGTGTGTGTGTGTGTGTGTGTGTGTGTGTGTGTGTGTGTGTGTGTGTGTGTGTGTGTGTGTGTACTTGACGCACACTTGTACAATAATGATACCCTGGAGGGCTATCTTAATGACACACCAGTGCAATCTCCACTATAGACATCCCAACGTGCCCCTTACACTGTGTGTTTGTGTGTGTGTGTGTGTGTGTGTGTGTGTGTGTGCACGCACGCACGTGTGTGCGTGCTTGCGCATGCGTGTATACTGTATGTATTTTCCATTATACGTAAATAAATCAATACAGTGAAGGTTTCAAATAGCAACCATAATTATCTGAGAAATGAAAGCAACTGGTAATTACATGGTGTAGAAGAGAAAATGTGCTACATGCTATAAATGACATGCTAACCTACTTGTAGTGTAAGTCTTGTTATGTGATACATTACATATGGTGCACATACATAGAGGCTAACTAAATATAGCATATTTGTAAAAAAAAAAAAAAAAAAAAAAAAACCAGGAGAGGTACTTTTTCTTCTTCCTTTCTTTCACAAATAGCAAAAATATTCAATCTGCAAGCTCACAACACATTTTTTTTGGGACTGCAATAGTACAGCAGACAACACCCCAGGACTGGGCCTATGCCTAGTAGGGCTGTCACAATTATTACATAATCGTCTAATCGTGATTATTTGACATTATCGCAATTATTTTGTCATAATCGTCATAATCGTGAATGTTGAAAAAATTTCAGAAATAGTGGAAATAGCAGATCTATCGCGACGCGTTGTGAGCTTGTAGATCCGCTATTTCCACTATCAATGTTATTTTTTAAGTAGTAAGTCGTCAAATATGTCAGTAATGTATTTGTGTGTTTAGGTTACGTATCATATCTGCCATATGCAACTTCAAAGCCTAAAAGCCAAACAGAAATGTAATTATCAATGACAAAAACACAATTAAATCGTTAATCGCCAATTATTTGAATGACAATTAATCGTCATGTAAAATGTCATATCGTGACAGCCCTAATGCCTAGCAGACAACACCCCAGGACTGGGCCTCTGATTAGCAGACAACACCCCAGGACTGGGCCTATGCCTAGCAGACAACAACAGCAGCCCGGATTGCCATAGCCGCCTTCGGCCTCACTCGATATACTTCAGCCAGTGTTTGGCATTTGGAGTATCGATTAGACTCTCATGGAACCGCAACGTCCCAACTTGACAGGGGCCAAACGGGCAGGTCCACACAAAACTAAATATAAAAAAAATTAAAGCATACAAATGACCTTCTCATCTTCCCCTCGACATCTCATCCCTCCACTGAGTCATAGCCTTGATTCGTGTCGGCTGGCTCCACTCAGCTTAGGGGTTTTTATTTGCCACTAATAGGTATGTCATTTGAAAGTGACAAATCTGACAGCTATTTTACCCAGGGTGTATGGCGCCATCGTTCTGTTTCCTCTGCAATGGAAAGAAACAAAGCAAAGCAAGCAGCGAAGGAGCCACGTTTTCCTGCTGGTTTCCCCAACTGACTTGAACGCGAGACGCAGTGCAAAATCTCTGTGGCACCATGAAGAGGATTGAAGGGGGATTCGGTAACAAGGCTTCTGTTGCACATCCTGAAGATAGCTTCTCCCTACCCATTTGTCCTGTATCCTCCGAAAGTCACACCTAAGGGTGTGTACACAGTAGAATGGTGTAGCATTGTGATATTTAATTCTGAGGATCTGTACTGATAAGCATGACGTGTTGAACCAGCTTTGCTGTTGGGCAGACACCTTATATTGTATATTTTCAACTCGTTATGTTTTGTCATAAATTAATGCCCTACTACATGGGTCTTCAACGTTTTCAGGCCAAGGACCCCTTAGTTGAGAGAAAGATGAAGCAGGGACCCCCACTATACCTTATCATAGATTCTATATAGTTTCATTGATTGACAACACAATCGTCAGTGTATTTTGGATTCATGTCAATTTGTGTTTTCAGATATTTAACCACTTGAACTGTCAATACTATAGATCCTAATAACCCTTACCTTTCACTCTGTACTTAGTCTGCTCTTTCTTCCCTCTACACCAAAGCTCTTAGCCGATCTACAAGCTCACAACGCCACGCGCTGCGAGGCGTTGTGAGCTTGTAGATCTGCTATTTTTGGCTAAAGTTCTCAGAATATGGACGCTAGGGGAGGACCCCCTGTAGTAACTCTGAGGACCGCCTAGGGGTCCCGGACCCCCTGTTAGACCCATGCCCTACTATGTGGCAAAAATAGCCGATCTACAAGCTCTCAAGGCGTTATTTAACCAATAGTGAGTATTAACAAGAGATACTTTGGAACTCAGGTTCCTTTTCTCCACAATATAAGGGATGCTATGAAGACAAGGGACCACAAGAGGCCCTGAGCCTTTATTGCGAACTTTAAAGACGGTAAAATGAAACTGCTTAGCAGCCCTGCTCTAGAGCAGAGCTGGTGCTTGTGAATCAAACATGATCATAAAGACGTACTAAAAATCTATGACATGAAATTATTTTGCGCTACTCCCCCACCCCACCATACAAAGCTGGAGAAAACTGTAACTCTGTGTTGCCGTGACCTGTAATACGACAGCAGTGAGACACTATATCCATCATTTCTTTTTTTTTTTACAGCCTCTTTTCCAACCGGCGGGCAGAATTAAACATTCTACATGAGATTTAGTATCAGTAGTTCTTCGTGTTGTCAAGAGCATGTTTGACTGTGGCGTGATTTTGCATGCCTATTTAAATAGGTCATTTGCATTATTCAACATCATATCTATTTTCTGCGCCCGTGTGAAATCGCAAGTTGGCAAAAATGATGAGATATTTTAAGGCTTGAGAGAATAATCAAGCGATATCAGCTTTTCACTCTTGCCTTGTTCTATGTTATCTGTTCACCATGGTGCAGTACAGAGTGGAGTACATCTGCAATGCAGGGGGCTCCGTGGGCTGCCCTCTATTTCACAAGTCATTGCCTAACACCTCTCCCTTCACTCTTACTCTAAGCATCTGTCAGTGAGGTTTACTACACAGACGCAGCCGTCTGACTGCCGGAGCACATTAGTCTTCCAGGCAGCGCTCCACTCCCTCTTCCCTCTCCCCATTCATGATCCTTACCTCTTTTTTCAAATAGATAGACAAATTGGAGCTGAGCTGACGATGACGCAACAACAAGGCTTTGCAGTGGAAATTACAGTATGTCTGAGGAGGATGGTGCAGACTCTCTCTCTCGCTGGACTCGGCTCTCGATGATTTGGACGTTTGTAACTTAAATTTTGCTTCTGGGTGGTCCCTGGAACGACATATTTTGAGATGGGGGTCCGTGGCCAAATACATATCATTTTGGGGGTCCTTCACATGAAAAAGTTTGAGAACCACTGACATAGAAACATAGGTTTAAAAAAAAATCATTCAAAAGACACTTATGAAATCGGGTGAAAATTGGGTATATCTGCTAATTTTCAACAGTTAAAGCATAAAATAATACGCAAACAACACGCAATACAAAATTACAGTATGTCTGGGGAGGATGGTGCAGACTCCCTCTCACTGGACTTCTGCTCAGCTCTCGATGATGTGGACGGAATAAGGTCGAAAGAGAAGGCAGATATAGTCAGAAATAGAGAAGATAAAGTGCGTAATCCATAGCGTCATTGTCAGGTGGAAACCTCGTATCTCCAAGTTTCAAATGTGTATGTTTTTACGTAAAGTAAAGCCCTGCTTCATCATTCAAGGCCGTTGCACAAAAGTAGTGAAAACAGCCGATCGAGGCGTTGTGTGATTGTAGATCGGCTGTTTTCACTAGTTTAAATCATTTGTATAATGATAAAAGCAATACGAATGGTTTTGGACATACAAGGTTTTCACCCGACAACGACGATAGCCTCAATGGTGATCTCTGGTATATTACCTACTGAGATGGCGTGTGTGTGCGTGTCTGTGCATGCATGCATGTGTGTGCGTGTCTGTGTGTGTGTGTGTGTACAAGGAATCCCCCCTTCCCCTTTGCCTCTACATCTCTACCATCTCTGCTGGTGATGGATCCACATTAGAATTCATCCCTCATCATCCTGTGGAGTTATGAGCCAGTAATAGTCAGGCCCTGTGGCCTCGGCAAATGAACAATAAAGCCAGCGCCCTGCGACGGATCAATGAAGATAGAGAGAGTCAGGTGCCAAATCCTGACACCCCCCCCAACACACACACACACTAGCATGTCTCATTGTTGGGCAAGGTTGGGGTGGGGACAAATATGGCCTTATCGCGCTCACTTAACCTCGACAATATTTTAGGTAAACCTTGTTTGGGAACAAAGGCCTTGCTCCGTAATAAAAACGAATGGTTGTCTGGATGAAGTACTGTATGCTGAACAGGTGGATACAGACATATAGTACACGTCGTACGTGACCGTAAAGCCTCTATCATAGTCCAAGGTGAAGAGTTATCACCTCACTGCGGTGTAGTTTTCTAGCTATCACCTAAAAATGTATAACAAAGCCTAGGTGATAGCTAGAAAACTACATTGCGGTGAGGTGATAGCTCTTCAACTTGGACTATGATAGCTTATGTCTGTATGACACACACACACACACACACACACACACACACACACACACACACACACACACACACACACACACACACACACTGCATCTTAATATGGCATCCCTATTTTGGGCATGGTTAATTTAACTCAGTAAAAATGGAGGCTATCGCATCTAGTTCTCCGCGGATGCTGTTCTTCACAGCAGAATGGGGTGTATGATTATCTTGATACCACAACATGCAGTGGAGCTGTTAGAAAGGGGGGAGGAGAGGGGAGGAAAGTTGTTGTGGGGTAGAAACCAGTCCGATTGCAGCAGGGCCCACCTTAGGGGACTTCACAGGGATCAATATAGGAGGAGTGACAGCCGCACACTTGATTAAAAGTGACTGCTACATCTGGCAGGCTCGGCCATTACTTTCTCACTCGGAGTCCCCCGGGGTGAAAGAGCGCGAAGTGACAGGTCTCAGTCAGGCCCTCCATTACCACCTCCCTGCAGCCCCTCAGGTAGCACGAGACAGGGGCAGAAATAGCCTGATGGACCACCCTGGGGAGGTGACATGGAGGGGTTGTGTGGTGGGATGTGCATGCATGCAGGGGCGTCACAAGGGGGGAGGGGGAGAGTGGGACTGAGTTACTAGGGCCCAAGGTGGAGGGGGCCTTGATTATGTTATACTTTAGCTATTGAAAAATAGCAGATATAGAAGCTCACAGCGCGGCACTCGGTGCTGCGCTGTGAGCTTGTAGATCTGCTATTTTTGAAAAGTCGTGAACATGTGTGCAAATGTTTGAATATATGTATATTTATAAGCGAACATTTGTAACTAACATTTTGCTCATGGGAAACAGGTTTTTCAAAAAACCTTAGAAGGATTTGAACTATTCAAAGACTTGCACAGATTTTCACGATATTTCAAAAATAGCAAATCTACAAGCTCGCAGCACGGCAGTGAGCTTGTATATCTGCTATTTTTCAATAGTTAAAGCGCAAAATAATGCGTAATAATGTGTTCCCAGTCTAAATGGGTTTGTACCCAGGGCCCAGAATTTGGTGCGACACCCCTGTGTGCATGCACTCTTGAGCGTGTAGTGTACATGTATGTGTCTGTGCTTGCATGCGGATGTATTGGTATAGCGTGCGTGCGTGACAAAGTAAAGGGTCAAGGGAAGCAGTGTTGGTGTAAAGTAACTAAGTAAATTAACACAGCATTTTGAGGAATCTTTACTTTACTGGAATATTTCCAATTTTCTATACTTTTATTTCTACTAAACTACATCTCTGAGGCAAATATTGTACTTTTACTCTATTACAATCATTTGAAATCATTTTACTAGTTACTTTGTAAATTTGGATTATTATTACAAGCCACTATACACTTCAGCCCTATGATAGATTGCATTGATACTTTTACTTAAAGGGGTTACACCATGTATAATACAAAAATATATTTTATATAAATATTGGCCCATATTACGTTTTTAAACAGGTTAAAGCCTAAACAACCACTCAGATATTCAATTTTCATGTTATCTGTCATTCCAAGCCTTTTCAGCTGCAATACCAAAATGCCTTTTGTTGGCGAAGGGGCGCTATTGAGTTTGTCTGTCAGTGCCCACCCTCCTCAGGTGGAGACTGAAAAGGAGGGGGCGGGACTCTCTCCATGCTTATGTAGCACCCAGCCATGAACCAGCGACAACAGCCCTGCTAATCGGGCTCAGCCCTATTAGCACGACTGGTTGTGCGTTGGACTGGCGAGTGGAAGACCCGGGTTCTATTCCGCGTATCACTACATCTGGCGCTGTGAGCAGGGTGAGGAGCGTGATGTCCTTGCGTGAGGGACTAGTGCCACGTCGTGTGCGGCGGTCCGCGGCGTGATGTGTGAAGCGCGAGGGCGCGCTCCAAAAGACCAGGGGGGTGAATGTAGCACCCAGCCATGAACCAGCGACAACAGCCCTGCTAATCGAGCTCAGCCCTATTAGCACGACTGGTTGTGCGTTGGACTGGCAAGTGGAAGACCCGGGTTCAATCCCCGCTTCCGCGTATCACTACACTTACATAAGCATGGGGAGACCTGTGAACAGGCCCATTCAGAAAACCCCTGAAATGTAGGTGAAAGACTGAGTGTTAAGAAGATAAAAAATCACACCCGTGTGAAGTGGAGCTGTGTGTGTGTGTGTGTGTGTGTGTGTGTGTGTGTGTGTGTGTGTGTGTGTGTGTGTGTGTGTGTGTGTGTGTGTGTGTGTGTGTGTGTGTGTGTGTGTGTGTGTGTGTGTGTGTGTGTGTGTGTGTGTGTGTGTGTGTGTGTGTGTGTACCGATTTTTGTGACATTTGAAGAAAATATGTAGGAAAAGGAGCAAAAAGTGTGTTTTGGAGAAAATTCAAGATGGCGGAAAATCTATCATGGCGCAAATGGGCGTGGCCTATATGGGGAGATGCGTCATGACCCAAGGAATCCAGGGAAAAAATATTTTTAATTTTCCGACCTACGGTTCAAGAGTTACAGGCCAAAACGTAAAGTGGGGTGTGTTATGGCGCCACCATGCGGCCAAATGACACAATTATTTTTTATTTAATCCTTGAAATCATTATGAACCTCCTCTCCAAGTCTTGAAACTCTAGCCCCTATGGTTTGCGAGAGACAAATAATTGAATGTGAGTTTTTGCGATTCCCATTATAAGTCAATGGGGAAAATTAATTCACTAATAAATTAATATCAATTAAACTATTGAACCTTTCTCTTAGCAAGTTACTAGCCCACGATTCCCGAGTAAGCCGGTCGATTTGACATATGGCGCGAGTGTGTGGTGGCAAAACTGTGGGACTAGTAGCGTGCCGAAGTTTAGGAAGTTCAGGCTACATACACACAGACACACACACACACAGACACACACACACACACACACACACAGACCCACACAGCCACGTATAGGGAGCCTGTGTTTCACACAGCTCCAAAAATGGGGGGTAGAAGGCAGACCAGGGAGACCAAAAATAGAAAAAAGTTAAATTCATGATGTAGCCCCTTTAAGTAAATAAATGAGAGTACTTTTTCCATTACTGTTTGTGTGTGTGCGTGTGTGACAAAGTAAAGGGTCAAGGGAAGTGAAAGAAAATCTCACAGGAGTTATCAGACACAGACAGAGGAAGGGTGGCGCAGATAGGCAGACTGGTTGGAATCAAACCAAATACTATCTCGACAGCATCTGCAGTTAATTATTGCAGTGCCCAGCATCCAAGGGAGCTTTTGCTGTCAAATGGCAGTCGGAGTCACCCTCTCCTCTCTGCAAAAATCATCCCACACTTGCTTTGTGCACGCGATGCAATCTCCCTCACACCAAAACACAAGTGCCAGTGTATCAAAGGCACAGTGACATTAAAAGAAGGCAGCATGCTTGATGTAGTTAATCTCTGTCGCGAAATACAAGATGCATATTTGCCAGCATGAGTCTCCATCCATTCAAATGGATTTTCTTTTTAAAGCAATAATGGAGAGGCCCTCGTGTCACTATTGGAGGCTTTGAGTACAGATGGGGTTCATGTGGTGAACGGCTCCAAAATAGTAGTGTTTGTCTGTGTGGAGGGGGTTTTCTTTGTATTATACCACAGTAGCTGGTGCTATCAAATTATTTTAGGCTTATGTCTATTAAATGATGTTGTTTAGATGTTGATGTCTGGGTTTTGTGGTATGTGTCGGTATCTGTCTGCTCAGTTCAGCTTAGTATTCATACACTGTTTCAGGTGTTGACTTGCGGAGGCATATTATTCCCCCAAAACAAGTCGCAACAACTCCTTCCTTTATAACTTTTATTTGGACTGTTCCGTCAAATGCTTTTGTCTTCATGCCTTCATCAGAAGCTGATGAAAGAGTTTCTCTATCCCTAGCCACTATAGGGACATAGATTATGGGCCCTATTTTCATCCATGCCTTACCCCTTATCCCTAAACTTCTTTGTCTTTTTTTACTATTTTGAAAAACATTTTTGAATAGTTCAAAAAGCTGATCTCCAAGCTCACAACGTGTTGATGTAGATCGGCTATTTGAAGTATTTTAAAATGTTTTTTCAAAATAGTTAAAAAAAAAAAAAAAAGGCAAAGAAGTTTAGGGATAAAACATGGACCAAAATATAACTCCTATATGATCTTGGGGCCGCTATATGATGATGCACATAGAATATTCTAAAACCATCCTCTATGCCTAATTTGTTTGGTAGAGCAGACGCCTGCTGTGTACATGTTTGATGCCTGGGCTCACAATGGGACAACATTCAGAGGTCTCCTTCTGAAACTAATTATCTACGAATCTCTGTGATGCAGAATTTCTTATAATAAGCAGAAGTGAGTGTAAATTCCTTGTGTCAATTGTGTTTATATAAGTGTTTATATAAGATGATAATCTATTCAAGGGTTAGTTAGGGTGTGGCGTGCGTCAACCGATGCCATTCGCCCCGTTCTGTTACATTAATTCATTATTCAATATAATATTCTCTATATTAAACAAGTAAGTCATTATTATGTCTATCAAATATGAACAATATGAATAACTAATTCAGGAAAATGAATGCAGGAAATAATGAATGGATTACAATAATATAACATTCTCTATAATCAGTAGCATGTACGTAGATCATACTTATCTAACGAGATACGGACCATTTGCATGTCACAAGATAGCCATGATACTGGGGCGCCCGCTGGCCGAGCGGTCCAGGTGCATACCACATAGGCTCTGATGCCTGACAGCGCGTCGAGGGTTCAAGTTACAATCAATCCCAACGGCCTTTGCATGTCACTCCCCATCTCTCTCTCCCTGTTTCCTGTCTACCTACTGAACTACCAATAAAAGACAAAAAAGACCCCAAAATATTGTAAAAAAAAAAAAGAAGATAGATAGACATGATACTGACATAATACTTACAAGATACTGTCAATATACTGACATGATTCTGACAAGATACTGATTATGATACTGGCAAGATACTGACCATGACACTGACATGATGATACTGAGAGCCGAAACGTGTCGGAATGTCCAGTTATTAAAGACAGGGTGCCGTTACCCCCCCCCCCCCCCCACCCCCCCCCCCCCCCCACACACACACACACACACACGCACACACGCACACACACACTTACAATATAATCATCAGGTATTATGATTATACTTGGAGGATGATTTTTTTTCAAAAAAAAGTGTGCAGAAAAATTGTTTTTGTGTGGCCACACCCACCTGTTCATTAAGTATACCTGGTTCCCAGGTGGGTGGTGAGCCACACCCACAGTGTTGCTGTATGGTAAAAAGGAGAGGGGAGGATTTTATGATGTCATTAAATCGGTGTGGTTTAATTGTGCCTTTTGATCAGTGTTGTTTTTGGCGGGCATTTTAGATTTAGTCTTAGTCTTAGTCTTTTTGACGAAATGCTTATTAGTTTTAGTCAGATTTTAGTCATTTATATCCTTGATAGTTTTAGTCTAGTTTTAGTCGACTAGAACTCAAAAGGTTTTAGTCAAGTTTTAGTCGACGAACCCACACAAAGGTTTTAGTCCAGTTTTAGTCAATAGTTTTAGTCAAAAAGAAAAATGTGTCTTTAAATAAATACATTAAGTATTTAATAGACATTGGAAATAATCAAAGTTGACAGGTGCAATTGAATTCATGATTCAAGCAATATGTACCGGTATATGGGCTAATAACAAGTGTATATTACACCTGCCCCATCCTATTTATATGCACAGTTCACACAGGAGGCAATATCATAATAATATAATATAAGAATACTATGCATCTTTTTTGGTATGGTATCACTGAACTGGCCACTTGCACTTTCACACTACAGAGTACTAGGGCTGCAAGCGAACCTTCGGGGATTCGAACGTTCGTTCGTTACGTTGGCAATCGAAGTTCGAAATTAATGGGTTCAGGTTTTTTTCTTTTTTTTTCTTCTTTTTTTTACACGAAAAATAATTATCAGAATGTGATAGGCCTATTCAGAATATCACAGTAGTAGAGATAGCCAAATACGAAATAAGTTAGGCCTACCGGTAAACACTAACAGTTAATGGTGACCGTTATAGTAGTTATAAAATGCACCAGAACAGCTTGGAGCGATCAAGGACCGTCCTCCGCCCAATTCCGCTCCTATTTGGGGCCGCGAACCGGGTGGCGAACCAGCCTCGCTGACACACGCTTGATGACAGTAGAGTGAGAGCAGCCGAGCTGGGCAGAGACAGACGTGTGTGCTCTGAACAGCGAACACCCATCCATGCACGATTAAACAGCCTTTCTCCTAAGCATGAGCAAAGATGGATTTCATTGCAACCCCCTAAAGGATCTATGCGATTTCTGGGGTTGTTACATCGAGACCAGTTCAGCCCGAACGCGACGCGCTCCGACGCAGTCACCAAGTCTAATCATCATCATCCGTGCAACTCCGCTATACATTGAGCCTGTTCGTCAACAAACTGCAACATTTTCTCCGATTGGGTTGGATTTTCAAGTGTTATGCCTCATTCACACACACTACAGATATATAGTTGAACGTTTTGCTTGGTAATTCAATGTAATCTCAATGGAAACCAGCTTTAAAGGCTGGGCATGTCGGCTGTCCTTGGAATCCAGCCTTTAAAGCTGGTTTCCATTGAGATTACATTGAATTACCAAGCAAAACGTTCAACTATATATCTGTAGTTTGAATGAGGCATTAGCCTAGGTGTTAATGCGGCCACGCATCCACGCCTTTTCAATGGATAAAACAGCGCATTTAAAACATTTCCTACACTGTTTTAGCTGGTTAAAGGTACAGTACGTTCGATGGTTCGAACGTTCGGTTTTTAGTCAATTGAACGAACCATCTAAGGTTCGATGGTCCGTTCGGAAAATCCCCCCGAAGTTCGAATCCCTAAAACAGGGCTAGATTACAGCCCTACAGAGTACACACACACACACACACACACACACACACACACACACACACACACACACACACACACACACACACACACACACACACACACACACACACACACACACACACACACACACACACACACACACAACTGAGAACCGTCCCCGAGTTCCAAGGATTTACAAGTGACGTCACGGTCATACGCATCGTCGGCGGCCGCTAACCGGAAACAAACAACCACTACGTCACTAACTTAGCCTTTGGGAATAATAGCTCCGCATACAGCGACCTCCACATCCATGATCCAGCGAAAACAAAGTTTGCATCAACAGTTTGCAACAAACAATCCAATTCATTTACGTTTGCTTAAAAGCCAACATTAGCCTGAAGCTTAGCACCAGATGTTATAGAAAACGTTGCGATAGTATTAGTAGGAAAGCGACCACGGATGGGACAGTTGTCAACTTGTCAATAAGCAAATCGACTCAAGGCAAAGGAGTAAGGACTATCATTTTGTTAAAAGGACCGTCAGCTTACCGGATTGGAATTGCAGCCGCTCCGTCGTAAGTAAGCCTGCATTATTTCCTGGATTGTAAAATATATCCATATCGTGTCTTCTTTTCCGACGACCAAATCTATTAATTAATGTTGACGGCGCTGCTGCATGACGCAGACCTACAGTAGGTCTTTCCTCAATCAGATGATTAGCTTTCATATCCCAATAGAAATGTAATAGCATTTCCAGCAGTAATGTGTGCAACTAACTTCTGAAAAGTTGACGACAACAAACAACACGTGTGTAATCATGCCGACATCCCAGCCAATCACAGAGCCTGTTGCTATATGCGTCCTAGAACGTTCCATATGATTGGCCACTACTCCTCCATTGACACAACTACAATAATATTGTCTGGCTTTCATGCATGTTTATTTAACGTCGTCCGAAGACCAGATGTTCGTCTCGTCTTCGTTACGTCAACGAAAACACACATTCGTCTCGTCATATTTTCGTCAGACATATGTTTAGCTTGTTACGTTAACGTCACGTCATCGTCATGAAAAAAAGGGGCGTCAACGAAATCATTTTCGTCATCGTCTCGTCAACAAAAACAACACTGCTTTTGATTCAGAGGCTTTCAGCTTTCACTAAGTAACCAAAAATACGCAGGGAAGACATATTTGCATATTGTAACCACACCTGGGGGTCTATTAGACTAAGTAATGTTAACTCCATAGACGCATACAGTACAAAACTATGGCACCACCTCTTTAAAATGACTACCCTGGTTGTACACGATGGTTCAACATTTGGAGACAACAGCTGTAGACTAGTTGTTGCTGGGCAGATTCATTGATCAGATTACCATATAATCAGATCACAGATGTGTTCAGAGCGAGTATGAATGGTCACTTGTCAGTCCAACGTTTTTTTTTTCCCCGGACAGGCCATCCAAATAAAGGTTTGGATGGATTATTTTGACGCATGTAGCCACCTTTAGTCTACTGTCATGGACTGCAGGAGGTCAGAGTGAGTATTAGATTAAAGCAATCCTAGTCAGTGGCTTCTTTCCGTTCTCTAAATAACAACAAAAGTGCTTCCCAGCCAACCTCCACTTCTCAAGGACTTAATTTGGCTAAATCAGTTCCTGCTTCTATAGAGGGGTGCCTACACTGTCACCCCTGATCCAGCATCCAGCATCTGAGATGAAGAGAGAGAGAGGGAAAGAAAGAAAGAGTGTGTGTGTGTGCTTGCGTGCGTGCGTGTGTGCGAGAGATAGATAAGCCTTGGGTTTCTACTCAATCTCAGGCACGTAATATGCTTTAAAGCAAGCTGGACAACTTGCAGACTCATCAAAATGATTCAAAGAGAGCAATCCCATTTAAACGTAACCTCAAAGCCAACGTTCCAGAGACCCACTTCCCAATAGTCTAACGCCGTCACCAATCTGTTACAATCAAAGTGCCCCCCCCCAAGCTGGGGACAAGACACATGCATGTTCTCCCACCGACAACGTAGTGTGCGACAGTTGCCACACAGACACAGAACTTGTCGAATTACACAAACGACTTACTCTACCTGTTCGGCTTCAGCAAAACCTTGTAATTCTTTTTTTTAAGACTCTGGCATTGTTCACCAACCATTTTGACACAAAGGATGCAGTGTGTATGATTTTAATTTCTACAGAGGTTGGCAAGAGTGAATTAATCATCATATCTTCGGAGTGGAGACGGCATCATACCTGTAGGTGTGCGTTATCTCTCCTGTGTGTCCCTCCCTGCGTTCAATCATGCAGGCATTAATTAATGTCAGTCTGATGGATATACCTCTCAAGGCAACGCTCTGAAACCCAGACAGTGTGTGCTGAATGAACCGGCCGTGTTACACAGTTACTACCTACCTGCTCCTCAGCGGCGTCAATTGGGTATGGCAGGGGTATGCAGCTGCCATACCCTGGGTCCAGGGGGGAAAATAAAAGTTACTTTTAAATATAAATCCATGAATGTCTCTTTGTCTCTCTGTGCTGGTTATTATGTTGTTAAATCACAGTAAAATAACTACAAATGCAGAATTTAACAAAATGGTATTATAAATAGGTCTATATTCTCCACACTTGTATTCGCCCCATCTTGACAGAATGGTATATTCACAGGTTCCGCAGGTCAGCTGCACAGGTGCAATGAATTATTGTTAATGCACCGTTTGTCAGCCTTCTGATTGGTCCCTGAGACTCCCTGACTGGCCAACCAGAAAAATACATTCACTTTTTGCAAGCGGGGGTGGAGTTCTGCAGTCGGAGAAAGTGGGAGCCGTCTTTCACCGGCTGTCCGCACTGCGGAGCACGGCCAGGCCGCTCGCGACCATAGCGTTTGCGATCATTGTAATGAATAAGCTTCAACAGACTAGTTCACATGGACCTTATCAATGGTCTAACTTGTTACGTTTGGGTACATATATTTTAAATGGGCAGAATTACGAAAAGCCAGCCTATTATGTGAGGAGAACTCACTACCTTGAGATTATAGTTCTCCTCTTCCTACCCAAGATGCAATGCGCGATTTCTATTCTCTCTCTGATCCAGAGGATTAAACTAATTAAAACATATATTTTCGGGGGAAAATTACTGTTTTGCTATGTAATTACTGTACCTTTTTCTTCCCTTTTTATTAATATCACGTAGATGCGTTTTTTTGGTACTTTATATAGCTGTAATGAGGCTATGAAGGAAAAAAAAATCCCATCCACTTCCACTATAAAAGAATCTGCAATAGTGATTCTGTCCCACTGGGATTAAACAAATTAAAACATATATTTTCGGGGAAACCCCCTGTTTTGCAATGTAACTACTGTACCTTTTGTCTTCCCTTTTTATTAATATCACCTAGATGTTTTTCCTTTGGTACTTTAAATTGCAATAATGAGGCTATGAAAGAAAAAAAAATCCCATTCACTGCCACTATAAAAACAATCTGCCCAGGGTTAATGTCCCATCATAGTAACAGGGCAGAATGGGGCGGGATTTGCAAAAGCCTGAATTGTGGCACGTTTACTAACATGCCAAGTTTAGCTGCACTTGAACAACCATTCCAGGCTGCCATATCCAGCCTAAGAAACCGTAGAAACGGGGGGGGAAATAGAATTTACTTCTTAAAATAAATATGTATCATCCCTGTTGCTAATTGGTATGGCAACATGACTGGTGCTTCGTGCGCGTGCAAGACACCAGTCATGTTGCCATACCTTAGCTTTTTCTGAACTGACACCACTGCTGCTCCTTTTGTGAAAGCCTTGGTAGAATATTGAGCTGATTGGGCCACCTGCTGTATGAGGACACGCCGGTAAAACGATAGCTCCCTTTCTATTCTTATTAGTGGTATTTAGTCACTGCATTAATGACTCTTAGGGATCATGGTGCCACACAGGCTAATTATAATGAGCATAGTTTGTGTGTGTGTGTGTGTGTGTGTGTGTGTGTGTGTGTGTGTGTGTGTGTGTGTGTGTGTGTGTGTGTGTGTGTGTGTGTGTGTGTGTGTGTGTGTGTGTGTGTGTGTGTGTGTGTGCGTGTGTGTGTGTGTGTGTGTGTGTGTGTGTGTGTGTGTAGGACAATATCAAAAAATGTTAAAAAAATAAATATGTATATTTTTCTCAAAAAAAAAAAAAAAATCTCCTCCCCACCACCAGGGGAGCTGCAGCTCCCTCAGCACCCCACTTCCAGCGCCCCTGATTGTCAGCTGCTCTGAGACATATCCAATCAAGTATTGCAATTATTTTTATGTCCATCCATCATCAAAAACCGCTAGCATAGTTGCCATTTTTGATGATTGAAGATTGATTGATCGAAGAGTTTATTAGCAGTTTGCAATAGAAAAAAGTACAGTTTCATGACAGCACAAATCACTGGTACAAGGTCAACTAAAAGGAGATCCTAGAAAGCCTACGGCTTATTTACACAGGAACCACTTTATGTATCTCATATAACATTGAAAGACAGACGGATAGAACATAGCACTTTACCTAAGATAACATCAATTTCAAAAACAGAAAAAGCATAACATCAATTACTAAAGCAGAAGGGGGAGGGGGGGGGGGGGGGGTAGCAGCCGCCTGAAGGTGACTTTTCATACCAATTTTGAAGGAGGCTAGGGATTTGCTCTCCTTTAAGGCTTGCGGAAGGGCGTTCCACGTGTTGGTTGTAAAGCAGGAGAACGAATTAGAGCCTTGTTTAGTGTTAAATCTGCGTTGAACGTGATTAGTGGAGCTGCCTCTGGTGTGATCGTGGACATCCTTGACCTTTAGTAGTTTGTCAGGTACATGGGTATCTTGGAGGTGTATACCCCAGCCATTCCATCACATATCTGAAACATTACAAACTAACTTTAGTTTGTGCGGCCTTGCGGGGTGATATGACCTAAACAAAATCTTGTTTCTTTATAAAAAATGTATTTAAAAAATACAACTTAATACCTATAGTAGTAGAGTTTGAATGACTCAGTGTAGCTTTCCATTGATTTGTGAGAGGTACACCTAGATCTTTCATTCACTGTGTTTTTATGGATGCACTACAGTAGAAAAAGAAAAGAAAAAAGGCACGGCATAATAATCCCCTCCCGAGGGATGGCAGACAGAGTACAGACTGAGTAAAGAGATTGACATGGACAGCGGTATGGGAGGCCCAAGAGACCAAGAGGAAAGAGTTTGCAAGTGAGCTGGAGAGCGAGAGAGAGTGGGCAAAATGTAGTTTCTTCAGGATTGTGAAGCAGATGGTGAAGGAGAGACGTGATGTGCCCAGCGCCAGCTGTGTAAGGGATGAGCATTGTAACATCATTGCTGACAACAGAGGAGAGAAGGAAGTACGTGGGCCGAAAAAACATTAGCAGGTTGTTGAACGTGGATAATGACTGGGACTGGGAGCTGGCATGTGACAAGGTGGACAGTGGACAGTATAATGCCTGGTCCGGTCGATGAAAGTGGTGAGAGATCTAGAGGCATGAAGCAGGGCAAGAATGATGTGAAGCCTGTAAAACGTCAGTATAATCAGTACAATCCTAACCTTCCTGACAACTTTATCACAAGCAATCAAATTGTTGATACTCTGCTGGACTGTAATGTTGTACAGCCAACCTGATCTTCAAATAGCTGCTACAGAGGTCCCCCTTCAGGTGAAGCTCTGTATAATGTATCTATCCTGATCATTTTGCACCGGTCTGCAAGATAGCACCCTTTATTGATATGTGCCTGCTTCAGGCTAGGAGAGTGATTGCATTCAGGTGGAAAAGTATGAATAGCCCTACACTAATTAAATTCAGGGAAACATGAGACACTTTTATGCTGTCTACCAAGTCTGCAGTACCTGTCGCTAACCCTATTGGGAGTACAGACATGACATTACAGCCTTTAAAAGAGTTTGATTGCTAAATGTCTAGTCTAGTCTAGACATAGTAAAATTGGACAAAATTCGAAGTGACATATTTAAAGAACTTTTTATCATGCTGAAATCAAGTCTCAACTTCGAGAGATGCAGTATATTGGAGTATAAGCTTCCAACAGATTTCCACCCAAAAATATGTTCTTGTTTAAATTGTTTTGCGGCAGTTGAGTAAAGCTTAAAAAAAGAAAAATACAATCACTGCTTAATTACAGGAGGAAGCAGGCATTATTCACCTAGCCATGTAATTGTTTTAGTTGAGATCAGTCTTGGGGGGATACTCTGCTTGTCAAGTCAAGTAAGGGTGCTACACGCTAGGGGCGTACTGACTGCAATCAATTAATGAATGCATTGAAAAGCACTGTGACGGAGGAGATCGCCAGATGAATACCAAATGGCCTCTCAATTTCTGTTCCTTATAGCCTCGAATTCGTCTTTTCATTACAGCTGGGCTGACAGACTGGCTCTTTGCTCTGTTTGCCTACTGGCTGGGGTCACAATAAAATCATGTGTTTGCCAAAGGGGCTGAGGCACAGGGGAACGAGTGGCCCAGTTATGAAGAGAGTACCGTATCTCCTTTTGAATCAACCTCCACCTCCAGCCAGACTAAACATACAGCACACAATACCACGTCCTTTTGGGAGCGCATCACAGCAAACTGGCAGTGGGGAGACTAAAAGATGACCGTCAGCCTTTTCATGAGTTCACTTTAATCACAAATTCACACTGAGATAAATGAAGGGCATTTACAGCTCTAGTTGTTAAATAGGATTCATACTTTTACACTTGTTGAAGTACAAGGACAATTTTGGTAGAGGTTTGGGTTAGTGGACTTTGTCATGATGTAGTCCAATTGACAATAAATACATTGTGTCTCTCTGAATTCCATGATACGTAGGCTACTATGAAACAGCTCTCAAAGTCAATCGTTTAGCACATGCGATGCAATGCGATATGAGAGTGCTATCTAGCCGACTCTGGAATCCTGAATAAACCTTACTGCTAAAGCCATAGTGCTTTCTTGGGTTTAAAATCCTATCAGCAGACCTTGTATATCCTGTGCTTGTCTTTTCAAACTGTTAATAAAGTATTCAGTGGCAAAAGGGCCTTTCTGTGTATTTGCATGTTCTCCCCGTGTCCCCTAGGGTATGTACCCTCACAAAAAACATGCAGAAATCCTGGTCTCTATACTGCCTCCCCCTGGTCAGCCGGGGCACCTGATGGAGGGGAAAGGAGCTGGTTGGAATAATGTGTTTCTTCTACGTGCTACGTCCAACCGCGGAAACTCCCCCCCACTCTGAGCTAACGCGGACAGTTTGTGTATGCAGATGGGCAGGCGCGGCGAATCTCTCAGCGAGTCTCCAGCCAATAGCATGTGTTCTCCTCCCCCCACCCCCTTCTGCTCCTCTGTTCAGCGCAGAGAACGCTGCTGCGTCATGACGTCAACACATTCGGTGCAACGCTCTCTGCACTCTGATTGGTTAGGGAAATTCTACACTTCCTACAACAGTGATCATAACGCGATCGCCCAGGCTTCTTTTTCTTCCGATCGCCAAAAGAAGCCTGGGTTTCCGAGGCTAACTCCCCCCTGTCAGGTGAAAAGAAGCGGCTTGGGCCCCTCATGCATAGAAGGAAGCATGAGGTCAGTCCGTTGCTCTCCCCAGGTTGGCAGAGGGAGTGTAGCGCCCAGGATTACATTAGGCAATTGACGCCGGGTGAAAAAAAAAAGAAAAACGTGGGGTAAACATTTAAGAAAGTATTCAATCAATTAAAAGAATACAAATAAACAACAGCATGTTAATCATGCAACATCACAATGGCACTTCCTCATAGTAGTCTAAGTTTAAACAGTATCCAAAAGAAAGCTCTGGTTCCCCTGAGTAAAACTGCAGTAATTTATGTAGACCTGTGCAGACGGTCATTGCCCTATGGCAGACCTTAGACTCTAAGGTCTGCCATAGGGCAATATGACTCAGAGGGTAAGTATCATATCATAATATTTCAAGAGCCACCCCAATAAAATTACTGGACAGTAGCTTTTGTGGTTTCTCGTTTCATAGGATCATGAATATGGACCCTGGGCTGCGGATCAAGGGTTTCCATGGACTATGGCTGGGGAGCTGTTATTAAAGTTGTTATTGTTGCTAGCTTCAGTCTCTGTCTCCCTGTCCCTTGCCGCTCTCCAGCACATTCTTTGAAATGAAATTCTAAGACGTTTCTTTGTTTGCCACTGCCTTTTTGATCATGCACTGTAATTCTCTTATTTTTCCTCTTTCTTTCTATTCAAACTCCTTAATAACTATTTTTAATTGTATTCAAATGTCCTTTTATATAATGTTTCTTTATGCTCTTAATGTTTTGCGTAAAGCATTTTGAATGCCTTGAAACGTGCTATAGGCCTACAAATAACCCCCCCTCTCTCTCTCAAACCAACTATAGTAGAGGTAGATTGCCGTCTACCTAGACCCAGGTTCTCATGCTCATGGAGAGGTATTGTTGGGCCTCTTTAAATTAAAAAGTATGGTCAGACTCACCCTGTAGACAATATGCCTTCCGGTTGGTTCCAAAATTTCTAGCGGAAGTGCTGCATTTAACGGAAGTTACGTTAGGGGAAAACCGGGATAGCTCACTTCCGGGGAAGCTCACACGGCGGAAGTTGAACGCCTTTCTCTTCGCAGATGAGTAAAGCCTGGCTATGCAAGGCTAGGTCAGACTCCACTAGATGAAAATGGACATGACTATATAGGTTTCTGGGTGTCATACAGGGCTACAGCTGCTACAGACAGTAAATCCATTGAAAGGCAATTACATCTACTCGCTACTAGGGTTAAAGATAAAACTAGGCCAGGGGTTCCCAAATGGCCATAACCTCTGGCTGCGGCTGCATATTGTGAAATGGCTTTAAAAAACGTTGTTGTAATCACAATTTGTAAATGACTCAATAATTTGTGCATAATAATTTGAATGTACAATAGGCCTACCTGTTGTGATCATAGAAAACCATACATTGATAAACATTGATTGGTGCTAGGATGCTATAGTTGCATTATAGCCTATTTTATTCATGTTTCTTTTTCTTGTATTACGGTGCAATAGCTATTTCTCAATTTTGCCCAGCCAAAAGGAAAATCCTGGCTACGCCACTGGTTACACATCTAGATAATAGATGCCCTTTTTATGACTAGTCTCCCCACTGGGATCTGTCACTACTAAGTAGTGTAAAAAGCATGCCTGTGTAAAGTACCTCCGGTTTTTACGTTTTGAACATAAGCTTGAAATGAGCTTACATTACATTGACACTAGGGAATCCCGATGATTGCACACTTAAAATCACACATTTGAATAGCAGCACACACACACACACACACACACACACACACACACACACACACACACACACACACATACACACACACACACACACACACACACACACACACACACAGTGTGACTTTATTATGCGGTGAACACAAAAATACTTTATTCAGAAACTGTTACCTACAAAGGCAGCCCAATTAGAAAATATGCTATTACCTTGTTCTGGTATATAACTATTAATTTAAGTACCTTACTTAATTAAACACTTAATACTTCTTGAATTATTTCATCAGTAAGTTGTTTGTCAAATTGTATTTGTTATTAGTAAATATTTGTAGAGGTTATTTTGCACGGATTTGAATATTGTGCTTTGAGATGTTCCAATTTTGTGTGCAACCTGATGCTAGGATACAAGTTAGATTGTAACATAGATTATATGTCAGTCCGTAACACCAGAGGCTCCTAGACATGAAAACAAGACCAGTAGATAATTCTGTAGTTTGGGTTATAGGATTTGTACAGCTGTGCCATTTCAGAACTTCACACGTCATGCTATCGGCAAGATGGTGGATTGCCAGTAAATTGTCAGAACATTGACAGTGAGAAAGGAGTGCATTTGCAAAGTTGTTGTTATGTAAATGCTAGTGTCGAAAAGAGACACTGGTTTTCAGTAACAAAAGGGAAGAATTGGCAAGGCTAAACAGTGAAAAGGATCTTCATCATCATCAGGTCTCTTGCTCGGCGGCAGGGACGTCGCCATGCGTAGAGCCAATCAGTTTCACCAATCTTCTCCATTTTGGTCGATCCAGTGCTAGGGGCTCAGCATCATCCAATGACAGGCCCACCTGGTCCCTGGTGATGGCATCAATCCAGCGAGTGCGTGGTGCACCGCGGGGGCGTTTCTAACCAGCGGCTTTTGGATCGAAGTGGAGGATAGTGATCTTGAAAAGGATCTTGGGAAAACAAGTATTTTCCAAAGTACAGGAAAGCCTGAAGAATTGGTATGGAACATCTGTAACACTATAAAAGGATATGATCTTTGTTAGTATTGTTTTGAATTAAAATAAATAGTTTGGACAATGATAGAAACAGCCCTTCATTAAGACTTTCAATATGAAGTTACTGATTTAAAAAAAAGAAAACTCGGAAATGCAAGAGCGCAGTGAACTTTTCTCTTGATCTTACAAAAGGGATCTTTGATGACTTACAACTTGTACTTCTGAATAAGTTATTATCTGCTCTTAAATGATTAAACCCTAAGTTTCTGTCAAAGTGGAAGACTTGGAAGAGTGTCTTAAAACAAGCAGTCAAATTAAAAGCTACTGAAGCTGTGAGCCTCACATGTTTCTATTGATTATCAGATTGGCGACGGCACTCAACTGCACATATTCATGGCATTCAGTGTTTTAAAGTAACTAAGTACATGTACTCAGCACTGTACTTAATTACAATTTTGAATTACATTTTTATTATCTCTACATCTCAGAGGCAATTATACTTTTACACATTTGAAAACTTCAGTTACTTTGTAGATTCTAATTATTATTACTAAACACACTAACATCAAGTATCATCTACATTCAAGCTCACAATGCATCGCATCGCGACACATTGCGAGCTTGTAGATATTTAAAAAAATCCCACCCGTGTGAACTGAGCGGTGGTCGTGGAGGCTGCGCAACAGCAAAACAAATATACATGCATACATGCATGCATGCATGTATGTCACTCAGGCCGCCACTGCTATTGCAGTTGATGCTCAGGGCAGACTAGACTCAACAGCACCTCTCTGGTCACCCAGGGTACTCAGGCTACATACACCAGAGGCTACATACAGACAGACAGACACACACACACACACACACGGATACACACACGGCCACGCTATGGAGACGGTGTGACCACCGCTCAAAAATATATTTTTATACACTTGTGAAATGGAACTTTCTGCATAATGAGTAGCCTACTTTCTACTATTGGTAGGCTACTTTGAGTACATTTTGATGCCATCTATTTTGTGCTTTTACTCAAGTATTTCTTTATTTTTTATTACAGACTTTTATTCCAGTACTTATAACAGAGTATTTCTACATTGAAGTATTGATACCTATGATACTTAAATGTGAGTAGTACTTTTTGAGAGGTGGTCACACCGTCTCCATAGCGTGGCCGTGTGTGTATCCGTGTATGTATGTATTTGTGTGTGTCTGTCTGTCTGTATGTAGCCTGAGTCTGTATGTAGCCTGCAATACCTTTTCTGACCACACATGTTAAGGGAGGGGCGCTGTTGTTCAGGCCAGGCACACTCACACTCACATTCACACACACACACACACACGCACGCACGCGCGCGCAGCCTCCACCGCTCAGGTCACACAAGTGTGATTTTTTCCACCACTGATGGCATTCTTACATTCTCTGCATTTGAAACCACAGTGAGTGTCTACAGTCAACTAAAGAGACGCAGGGGGGAATGCCTGGAGCTTTCTAGGATTCTTTCTATTCCCTACTTGTCTTTTCCCTGCTGATTTATTAGACTCAGTTTAACTAACAGGAGGCCCGGGCATGCTCCTCCTCCAGTGAATTATAAAAATCATTCCCCATTAAGCAATTTAATGGGGAGCAGAAATCCAAGGACACCCTCAATGTTAAGATTATCACTTCAAAGACATCCTGTTGACACTGGGAACTGTTATAATGATGTCATGAATGAATCATGAGTGCCGTTTTTTTTTTGGTCTGAGGGCTGTTCTCCTATACCCGGCAGACAGTGTGGTCCGGCAGGCCTCAGGTTTGCACGGTCTGTGATGACCTGCAGTAAGATAGCCCACCGCATCTCACTTCCACTCGGTCTCTGTCGGTGGGGGGAAAAGAGTGTGTAGTATATTTTTTTTAGATGATGAAAGACAAAGGCACTTTTGACGGTCACCTTTATTCCTGGATCGTCCACCGCGGTGTCGGGGTAACGAGACAATTAAGCGCGGACAAACGCTGTGTTAATCTGTGTCCTAAACGTGGGACATCAGCGGGCATCATTAGGTTCCCTCGTTATCTGTAAGTAATGCTGAGCTAGGGATGGGACGATACGCGATCTTTTATCGTTTATTGTGATAAAAACACTCACAATAATCGTATCGTGGAGATTCAAATGTATCGTGTTGTCGTCCTAATAATTTCACCTTTTATTTGCCGAGCTGCATATCCGGTACCACTTAAACCCTCTATAATTGGTAAAAGATGCTTATAATATGCGTACTTGATTCACTCTCTTATCAAATATCTTTGCCAGAAAATAGCAGATCTACAAGCACCGAGCTTATAGATCGGTGATTTTTTGGCAAATGTTCCGGCCCAGGTTAATGGATTTTGATTATCGCGATAATATCGTATATCGCGATTTATTTTGTCACAATAATCGTGATATGAAATTTTCATATCGTCCCATCCCTAATCTGAGCTGAGCCACCACAAGTCCCCCGCCTCTCCATCTCTCCACAGTTCTGTAATAGAAGAATAGGCACGCTGCAGCCATCTGTTACTCGGCAACTACACATCATTAAATTGTGTCATCATCAGCTACAAAGACACCATCATGAACATAGTCACTTTAAAGCTACGTTGTATGGGTGTCCAATCGCAAAGGGTGGGGGTAGGGGGGGTGGGGGGGAGTAGACAATGCTTACCAACAAAGAAATGTTTTGTGGTGCAGCCCGCTTCACACATTCATTTACACAACAGAAAAATATATTCCTTGGCCCCTAGTAGCCTACTGTACATCTGGCATTCAAAGGTCCAATAACGATTGTGAACTTACATATATGTAGGTCAATATTTCTCCCTATCTACTGCCTTTAATATACGGTCCAGCAGTATTTGTATGAGGCTTTCTGCAAGAATTCCAATGCATCAACACAATGGTATTCACTATTCAGAGTAAAATACTCATTAATGACTCGTATTAATGTACTCAGGACTGGTCTTGAGTTCTGCAGCACCACATATATTTTTATGGCAGCCAAAACTCCCACTTCAAAACACATGTACACCATATGAACCCTAGTGTCCTTATTCTGTGCATGTCATATAGGCAGACAGTTTAGTTCTGTACTTGGTCTGCCTATGTTTCCTCTACGCCAAATTTCTTTACCAGAAATTGCAGATGTACCGTAAGTTTTGAGCTTGTAGATCGGCTATTTCTGGCAAATGCTCCCCCCTCATTTGACCACTTGAACTTTGGGTTCAAGTGGTTAATGTCTCATGCACGGA